>NC_139631.1:6134372-6221872 GCF_964638095.1 Poromitra crassiceps | reverse complement strand
ATAAAAAGACTTAATGTGTAACTTTTCCTCCGTGGTATGAGTGAGTGAGTGAACTCTGAGTGAGTCAATTCTGCTAATAAATACATAATACCTGCTTCTTGCCTTTTAGGGGTATTTTTTTCTCTTCAGTTACACAGGTATCGTGATGTATCGTCTTCCAATATATCGATTATCGCAGTATCGCTGTATCGTGATAATATCGTTATCGAGGGCCAAGTATCGTGACGATATCGTATCGTGAGCTACTCAGCGATTCCCACCCCTAGTCCCATGATCCCATCCCTATATTACTATTTATTACTATCAGTTCGCACGGACCACTTTAAAACAGATGTGTGTTTCAGTTACTGGTGTCAAACTGTGGAATTCCTTATCAAATGATTTAAAGGCTGATTTAAGTGTTTTTCAGTTAAAAAAATTGTATAAACAAAGAGTATTTAGGCAATATGATAATGTCTGATCATAGTTCTTTCGAGGTAAATTTTCAAACTTTTGAGGTACATTTTTTTTTTCTCATACTCATGGCTCATAACTTTATTTGTATTTCTTCCCATGTGAGTATAAATGTGCTGTCTTATTGAAATGTTGTAGTAGGATTCGGCAGTCCATTTTTGTTTTTGTTTATTTAAGTTAAGAATAGGGGGCAGGTAATATAAGTTTTTCTTCTTCCTGCTCCTTTCCGACCATGGAATGTGGAAACATTGAATTGCAATCATTGGTGTATGAAATATCATGATCGGAACAAATAAATAAATTAAATGAAATGAAAAACTTTACTCTGCACAATTGAGAGCAGTTGAGTCACAGCACATGTTGAAAGTAGTCACCACTGCCCGCCAGACGCCACCATGTTGGAGTTACAACTTTAAAGGGATAGGCCAACTTTTTATATTGCCTATATTCTGAGGGAGGGCCACCGCTCGACCCAGCCAAGCCTCGGCCAAGGTGCTGGAAAAATAACTAGAGTTACAAATATAAAAGGAATTTCCGCACACTTGAATCTGTAAAGATTTCACATTTATTATGATAAGCTTTCGGTCGACAAGACCTTCATCAGAGCAAAACATTCGTTTTATATTGCCTATATTAAAACTAGAACCTACATGCCTTTATTTTCAATCTGCGTGTGCAGTACAAACTGTGGTAGAGCCCCTCACTGCTAATAGCTTAGCGCTACTATGGGATTTTGGCCTACTCCCGTTCAGTCGCCCCAAAATGCACATTCCAACAGCACTAAAAACACTCACATGTACATGGTGTGACTAGTGTACTCACCGTGCGATGAAATAATAATCCAAAGTTACGTTAAATGGTCATTTTCATAGTAGTATTGGTACTGGCATCGTATTTTTTCAAACGATAGCCTACTCTTAACTCTTAACACTACATTCTCTCTAAGCAGATTATAAACGATGATAAAAAAAAAACCTGTAGGAGGAGGGAGCAGGAACCATAGGCTCAGACAATTATGCTAGTAGGCCATGCTAATGTTAGGCTAACACTAGGCTCGCTGGCCAGCCTCCTTTCCCTTCCGTCCGAGGAGTCTGGCGCCGCAGGTCTCCATAACTGGGATAAACCCTCCCCTGCTCTACTCTGCTCTCCCTTTGGAGGCGTCGGTTTCAGACGCTGCCAGATTTCCGCTCCCCGCTTAAGAAGCTCTGTCATTGGCTCCGACCATGTCAATCAGAGTGGCTTCCGCTCCCTCCTCCCTGTGTGTTGCTGTAAATAGTCCCCTGCCACCTCAGGGAAAACAACAACGCTAACTAGCTAGCAAGCTAACGGCAGAAACCTACACGCTAGCTCGTTGCTACACGCTGAAAACGGCAAGTTGGATTGTTTGAAACTATTTTCCAAGGGCACTGCCGCTAAGCGCCGCCCATCGCAATCCCACTATGGAGACCTGCTGCGGCGCCAGACTCCTCGGACGGAAGGGAGAGGAGGCTGGCCAGCGAGACTAGGCTAACACCAACTCCCCTGTCTGAAGAGGAAAACATTAAGCTAGCGTAATCCTACTGCTAAACCCTTAAAGCCATTTTAGCCTGCCATGTCCGGCGTTAAGGTTGCCCTTCTTCTGAACCGCTAAGCTAATCTGGTGACTGTCACTTTCCCTAGATGGCAACCAACAGACACCGTGACTAATCCCTTGGACTGGTGATCCATCAAATTGACTGTTGATCGTCGTTTTGACTGAGAAATTATGTAGGGATGCACCGATATGAAAATTTTGGCCGATGCCGATAACCGATATTAACATTGCTGTTATGGCCGATAACCGATATTTACCGATGTCGATAATTTGAAAAAGTTATGCATCTCTTTATTTGCAAAGCCTTTGGAAAAGCCCATAAATCATAGATTTACTGCATTATTTCATATCAATGTGAAGAATTTGGCTGATAACCGATATTAACATTGCAACATCTGACCGATACCGATATGACCGATATGTTAAAAAATGACCAACATCGGCCGATACCGATATGATTGCCGATATATCGTGCATCCCTAAAATTATGTTAGCAGTCAATTTACATGACATCTTTACTGTAGGAAAAAAAATCAATCAGATGGGAAGTTAACTCATAAGGAGGTAGCTTATGATGTGTCTATAATAAGAAATGTATAGACGGTTTTAACTTGACAACAATAACAACCGTCACAACCCACCTGAATATCCGGTTTACTTCCTGTATACATAGCTGAGCACAGGCTGATATTCAGCTCATATTAAATGTTAACGTTAGGCCGTGTCTCTGACAGACACATTAACAACGTAGCCTATTTCATCTTTATCTCTTGTAGTAGTTAGTTGTTGTTGTTGTTGTTGATAGTTGCCATAACAACCACCCCTGTCAGAAAGACGTGCACAAGCTGGGTAGTAGGAAGCGTTGTTGTCCGGTCCGCGGAGCTAGCTAATGCAACATTAAGGATGCCAACCGCCATAAAACACAGAAGAAGAAGCTGAGAAAAAGGAAATGCTGTGAGGTTGCAGCTGGTGAAAACTGTCTATACTGTATTTTGCATTCATGGGTGATTTATTTATCAAGCCACTGACTCCCTCTATCTCTCTTTATGGGATAGATTAAGCTGAATCGTTGTGTGTTATGGGACAAATAGGCTACTTTTATAGAAATGGAATTGAATGAGATAGACCTACACCCGTCTGAACGACAAACATCACATAATGCTGTCTGTCTACTTGCTTGCTGTCGACTCTTCCTCGTTGGTATTGTGTAAGGGGATGATCCAACTGGCTCCGTGACCTCGGCAGAGCCACAGGAACTAGTGGAAATAGGTTCAACATGGCTTCACACATGGCCTAGATGTTGGAGGAAAGCTGGTGTGCGTGCCGTGAGACTGCATGGTTAGTTCAACTTATGTCTCCCTGTTGGTAAATTGTCATTAAATTAGACTGAACACCTCCAGAAGGCTCAACAGTAGATCTATGATCATGTATTCCCAATTGTATTATTAGTTTGCCCAAAGGTGCTCTGTCCGTATACACTACAGTAATAGGTTTGCTGTCAGTTCCATGTGCAGTGTAGGCATGATATTTGTGGCAGCAGAAGCTAGGGACTGGAAAAATGCACTTAGTATAAAAAAAAAAAAGCCCGCAGTATATGTCAAAAAGGTGCCCTTGAGCAAAGCATTGAACCCCCAGCGGGTCCACTGAGGCTGTTCCATGGCCAACAGCTCCCACTGTGTGAATGTGAATCAGTGTTGCTGAAATGGATAGAATCTGAAGTATATTAATAGGGATGGGATGATTGATGATATTGAAATTCAATATATCGCAATATAAAAATTTAACTACGTATCAAGGGACAGAATAATGAATTGCAATATTATATTGTAATGTAATGAGATTTTTAAATTGTTTACATTCTAGCCAGTAGAAAGAGCTGTGGCTCAGAAATCAACATAATTCTGGACAGTGTGTCAGACTTTGTTGTCATTGAACTGTTATTTATAACATAATGTGGTTGTATCGAATTGTGATTTGTGAACCTCATATCACATATCGAATCGTATTGCAAGATAAGCATATTGTCCCATCCCTAGTATATTTCCAGTATACAAATTTATTTGCGTGCTTTTTATCTTGATCAATGCAATGGTTGTCTTATAAAATAGTGATTGCAGCCAATAGGTTTATTTCAGTCATTTCTATTGTTAGCCATTCTGCTTCATTCGTGCCTGAGAGGGCATTGTGGGGGAGACATCACTCTTTTTGGGAGCTGTAAGCTACAACGGTTGAGATCCACTGCAGTGTCGTGTCGGCTCTGACCGACACTAAATACCATCAAGTCCTCCTTTTAACGGTCGTTTGTCAAGAAAAGACACTTGACTTACAAAGACGACCCTTCTTCTACTGAGTGGACTTGTCCTGCCAGGCTGCTGCCTCCCCGGCCTCCATGTTGTCTTTATCATCGCGACTGGATGTTATTGTGACTGGTGCTGTCATCTGAAATGTGATGAGCAGGAGAGCCACTGGCTTGTGTGTGTGTGTGTGTGTGTGTGTGTGTGTGTGTGTGTGTGTGTGTGTGTGTGTGTGTGTGTGTGTGTGTGTGTGTGTGTGTGTGTGTGTGTGTGTGTGTGTGTGTGTGTGTGTCTGTGTGTCTGTGTCTGTGTCTGTGTCTGTGTGTGTGTTTTGGGCGTAACATGGGAGTGGGGGATGAGATCATAGCTCTGTTTAATGGTCAGCTGCTTGGTGTGTGTGTGTGTGTGTGTGTGTGTGTGTGTGTGTGTGTGTGTGTGTGTGTGTGTGTGTGTGTGTGTGTGTGTGTGCGTGCGCGCGCGTGCGTGCGTCCGTGCGCGCGCGCTTGTGCATGCATTTTGTGTGAGTGTGCATGTGCATGTGTGTGTGTGTGTGTGTGTGTGAGGGAGAGAGAGAGAGAGGATCACTGTTTCCATTTCACATGGTGCTGACTCACCCTGCTCTGTGTACAGATGAAGGTAGATGGATGGATAGATATGTTTTTGGACTGCTATCTACCTAACCTTGCTTGCAAGATGGATAACCTCGCGAGATCTGAAGAGATTCTCTCGACTGTTGTAGTGAAACTATGTGGAGCTATACCGTCCATCTGGCAGCGTCAGGTTACTATCTACCTACTTGAGTTAAGTTTTTATATCTTATTTTAGGGTCGTTTAGTTTAGTTACACAAATGATACGACTGGGAAAAAGGAGAAGAATGAAGAAATGTACAATAAACACTGAGTCAGATCACACAGAGGGACACATGCTATCAACACGTCAACGAGGAGGAGGAGAATGGTTGCTTGGTCCAGACCTTTGACTCCGCCCACTCCACTGAATTGGCTGTGTCTGGTCTGGCATCATGACATGCAATAGTGATTTCTCATGTTGAAAAAACATTCGGTCCAATCAGCACAGAGGGGGACTGACGATTTGCCAATTACCGCCGATAAACGGTGGAACTAGTGTTGTTGTCAAGCAAGCTGTTGTCGAGTGCGCCAGGGGAGCAATGGCGACCGCTACAGAGACAAGGAGGCTGCTGTCGCGGCTGGTCTAAATCCATTAAAAGTACCAATTACTTTGAAATCCAAACAGCACCCTGCTTTGAAGACATTGTTTTTGCATTCTCCTCACTGGATTATATTCAGTTGTTGGTCTCTGATTGGTTGGTTAGGGAAAATCGAATCCCCCTGGGGGAGTTACCACATGGAAATAGGTTAAAGTGGAAGCAATGTCAGACTGAAGAAGGACAGTCGGATATCAGGAGAACGGTGTAAACGCAAAGCATTGTTGTTGATTTTTTTGAACTGAAACTGAGATGTGGAATTTATGCTGGTGACAGAATTAATTTCTAACTATCAATTTATTTACAAGATGGCTGTGGATGATGAATGTGTGGACTCTGTATTTGCCTGCTCTTGTAACACCATTCCTCTCTCTCTCTCTCTCTCTCTCTCTCTCTCTCTCTCTCTCTATGTATCTCTCTCTCTCTCTCTCTCTCTCTCTCTCTCTCTGTCTCTCTCTCTCTCTCTCTCTTCTCCAGATGTATCACTCTGACCACGGTGTCGATTTCCTCGACCTCTCCTTCCAAATCCCAGGCAGCCCTGCAGAGCTGGGCCTAGCAAGTTGTGTGTGAAGAAGACCACCTCTAATAGATACCCCTCTCTACCTCTACCCCCCCCCCCCCTCCCCTGATAGATACCCCTCTCTACCTCTACCCCCCATCACCCAAGCAGCTCTCTGTCTTCCTCTGCTTCTGTAAATCCAGCTTCCTCCCCTTCCCCCCCGCCCCACCGCCCTCCTGGACCATGGACAGCCCTCCCACGCTGTCCGGTGAGACCCTGATCGTGCACCACATCCCCCTGGTGCACTGCCAGGTGTCGGGGGGCCGGCAGGGCGGCTGCGGGAGCTCGCTGAAGCGGAGCAACCCCTTCGGCCCGCCGGAGAACCTGGGCTTGAGTCGCACCACCTCGCTCCCCGAGAGAGACGTCCTCCAGAGGGAGGCGCTGCTCTACAGCAGCCTGATCCAGACCTCCAGCGGCGCCTGGTCCTCCCGCGCCGCCGGAGGAGGCAGAGACGGGAAGGCTGGCGGCGGGAGAGGGGGCAGCACGGCGAGCGACGACTCGTCGTTCACCTCCAGCAACTCGGAGGAGCAGCTGGTGACGCTGGCGCACACGCTGCCCAGGGCCAAGCCCAGGCGCAGGAACCCGCTGCGTCACAACCCCTTCCTGCTCAACACTGAGGATGATGAGGAAGAGGAGGAGGAGGAGGACGGTGACGGTGACAACCTCAACGGTTACCTGGAGGATTCCTCGTTTCATCTCCACGGCAACGCGGATGCTGCCCTCCATGACGGGGTGGCGCCGTTCCACTTGCACGACCTGGGCTTCACTCCTGAGCCCTTCCTCTTGCACAGCGCTCTGGGGAAGCCCTGGGGAGGGGCCAGTCGGGATTCCCTCAGGGGCGTGGCCTCGGAGCTCTCCACCCACCTGGAGGACCTGGACATCTTGGGATTGGACAGCCAGCGGCGCCACGGCAGCAGCGGCTCCAACATGTCCATGGACTGCGGGGAGCAAGACTGGGGTGACGACGACGAAGAGGACGAAGATCACCCCATGCGGTGCGGGCGGAGCAGCAAGACGGGCTCCTCCTCGTCGAGCTCCTCGGCCCAGCGCTGCTCCTGCTGCGGACTCTCGCAGAACTTCCCTCGCCACTTTCCAGAGGGCTTCGCCGAGCCCTTCTCAGAGTGCCAGCAGGTGGGGATAGTGATGTAACAATCAACTCATGATTCGATACGATTGTTTTTTTTAACAAAATGAGATTGCAGACAAATTATGACTGAAAAATATTCCATCTAGTTTTTTTCCGTATCTTCGTATATTTCATATCGACCCTTTTTATTTCTGAGGTAGGGGATAACTGCAAAACACAAACTTTGCAATGGATGCATATTTCCTTTTTCATATTCCCAAGCGTTCTGGTAAATTTTTCATTTCACCAATTTGAATCTTGAGACATTTGTATTGATGTTTAACTGCCTGGCGATGTATACATCCTTGCCAACAGGGCTACGGCAGCGACTCCTCCTGCAACAGCTCGGACGGCGTGCTGGTCAACTTCAGCGCCATCTACAACAAGATGAACAACGCCGTCCCCGAGAAGCCCCCGGCCTCGGTGCCCGCCAACCTCAACAGCTCCGCCGACCACTCCTGCACCTCTTCTGTCTCGGAGCAAGGTTATTGTACTTTCACATTTTTCATACATTTTTATTTTTATTTCATTTATATTTTTTGTTTTCAATTTCAGTTTCATTTGAATTTGTTTTTAAAGCGAGTCTGCTAGTTTAGTTTCTTACCTCCCGTCTCAGGAACAGCACCTATCCCGAGGCGGTTTGCCTCCTGAACTCTGACCCTCTTTGCATTCGCACCTTAAATCGCACCTTAAATCCTAAGGCTTGAATTGAACTTGAACTTGAATTGCACTTTATGGGCAGCTCGAAACTGCTTTTATGAACAAATGCTGCTTGTAATACTGTGCACTTTATTTATCTATTTCAGCCTCTCTCATATTTTATGTAGTTTTTTTTTTCACTTTTTTATTCTCTTCTGTGTCTGAATCTGTGATTTGTTATGTCTGTTTTTATGTCTGTTTTTTAGAGCTGCACTGAAACAAATTCCAATCAACTCTGTTGACATGGCAATAAAGTATTGAATCTTGAATCTCGTATCTTTAGTTTTAGTTGAGTTTAAAAAAAAAGAATTAACTTAGGACAGATGAACAACCATCCACAATTACAGATGTGTGTCAGTCAGTGTGTTTGTATCATAACCAAAATCCACCCAAAATACTAGGCTTATGTATGAAATAAATTGGCAGACGAAAACTATAGACATTTTCTCTATAATTTGTTGTTATTTTTGTAAACACACAATAACATTTCAGGTTTCAGTTAGTTATCGTTTTTATGTAAAGCTTTGTTTTTATTTTCATTTTAGTAAAAAAAGAAAAAAATCACACCTAGTTATTTCATTAGTTTTCATTAACAACAATCACCTTGTTTCTGACCCACCAGGAGGCCAGCGAGATTCAACCAGAGGAGCTTTCTACCTGGACCTCCACACCTCTCCCACTGAAGCTCCTCAGACGCAGCAGCAGCAGCAGCAGCCCCCCTGCCTCGGGACCACCTTCTTCCCTCTCCTCCGTGAAGCCCGTCCCTCCACCTCCTCCACCTGCTCCTGTTCCGTGGAGCACCAGGGGGCGCTGCTGCTCGACCTGGACGCCAACTGCAACTCCTACCACCCGCCACACTCGGGCTCGTCGGGCGACCTCACGTCCTGCCTGCAGAGCCAGGCGCGGCTGGTGGTGGCCACGCAGAACTACTACAAGCTGGTGACCTGTGACCTGTCGTCCCAGTCGTCCCCGAGCCCCGCGGGCTCCTCGGTCACCAGCTGCTCCGACGAGCACAGCAAGGGCAGCCCCACCCCCACCCAGCCCAGCGAGTACTACCTGTTCAGACGAGCACCTGAGCAGGGGGTGGAGGAAGAGGACGAGGACGATGGAGAGCCATCGAGGGTAAGTGGAGATCTCAACCTTTTTAAAGACCCCCTAAAGTCACAAAGGTGTTCTTCTTCTGGTTCCCTCAGTCAGTTAGATGTTTGAGCTTCACTCTGCAGAGTTTGATACTAGAGGCTGTGTCCACAATCATCTGCTGAAAGTGAAAAGTTTCTCTGTGCTCACTGAAAAGGCGGTTTTCAATGAGCATGATTCATGACATCACAATATGGATATATATTATATATACTATATGATGTATATATCATATAATATATATATAGTTGCTGACGATGAATAAGATCATCATCCCTAGTCATATAGTTGATGGAGAACAACTCCCATCCTCTGCACGACACTGTGACAGCCCTGGAGAGCTCCCTCACCACTAACAGACTAGTCCATCCAAAGTGTGTGAGGGAGCGTTTTCACAGTTCTTTCCTCCCAGCGGCTGTCAGACTTTTTAATTCTGTACATTCCTGAGTGAACAATGGTTTAAATTGCTGCTCTCATTTGGCTCAATTGGCTACTAAATGCACTTTTATCCAGCACTTTTTAATGTAATTTTGTACTTTTTGATGCAATTTTTACTTGTGTAATTGCTATATTCTGGTTTTACTGTTGTTGATCATACGTGCTATTATGTTGCTGTCTCTTTTTTAACCCTGTCCACTTGCTGCTGTAGCACTGAAATTTCCCCTTGTGGGACGAATAAAGGATTATCTTATCTTATATATATATATATATATATATATATATATATATATGGCAAACAGAGCCACAGCGGAAAGAGAATGGTTCAAAAACAACAAAATGCATAAATAGTATAGTAAAAGTAGCTGACTATGAATAACATCATCATCCCTAAAATGCCCGAAGCCCTCAAATTAAAATAACTGTGACGCCAGGAAAAGGCAGGTGTTTCTGCTATTAGTGCGTGGCGAGCTCTATTTTAGATCACAGCCACTGTCTGGGCTGGCTCATCTGATATCATCATGTCTGAGGATTAATTTAGCCATTATGTAAAGTCATGGTATATTAATATATCAGATCACATACAGTATGTGTCAGTGCTGCTGTGTCTGCTGCTGTACATTCATTATCTAATGCAGGAGGGTCCAAAGAGCCTTAAATACATCATTTGTCTCCTGACCCAATTTGATCAAATCTTCTCCCAGGGGAACCCCGTTTGAGAAGATTCTGAAGGAGTTCCCAACTGTTTATATCATAGATTGTGAGCCTAACTAATGATATAACTCATCATTTAATTGACTATTTGAGATAAGTGTGCGTGATAGAGAAGATGTAGCACATTACAGCATTGAAAAAATATGTCTACATCTATCTTTTTGTCCGTTGCCTGCTATTGTCATGTGATCGATGAGCTGCGCGGTCACTGGACAGGCAACCTGTCAATCACACCCCAACGCATCGTCTGCTTTATTACTCGAAATTAGACCATCATTTAAAAAATGAAGATCATGCTACATTGAAAAAGACTTGAAATTGGCCATAACTGGCCAACTGAGTAGCCTGGTATCCACACCCATATGAATCGCAGTTGTCACACTCTTCATATGGGTCTGGAGCTTGCTTGCGTTCTCTCTCTCTAACTGGCGGGTTTCCCTCTGTTTCTGTCCATTCAGCGAGAAGACGATGAAGAGGACGAGGAGGAGGAGGAGGAGGAGGAAGAGGAGGAGGAGGAGAAGAAAAAGAGGCAGCAGCCAGCAGGGAGCGCTGACGCTGCCACGCTGTCAGGCCAGGTGTACGTCAACATCTCCCCTCCTGTGGTTGGCCGTAGCATCGTAGGAGGCGGGGCTTCCTCCTCCTCGGGGAGTCGCCCTCGTTCTCGCAGCTACGACCGCCACCTGGACAAGTCCCCGCTGCCCGGGCTGGGCTCTCTGGAGCGCATGCTGAGCTGCCCCATGCGTCTGAGCGAGGGCGCCGCCCCGGCTCCGCCCCCTCCGCCGCGGGTCACCTCCTTCGCGGAGATCGCCAGGAGCAAAAGGAGAAACGGAGGCTCGGGGGGGTCGCCGCCACAAAAGGCTGGCACAGCGGACCCCTTCTCCTCCGCCTACTCTGGCCACTCCCACTCCTCGGAGCAGCACATCCAGAGCCACGCCCCCGGCAGCAGCAGCAGCAGCCTGTCTCCACTTCCCTTCACCAGATGTTACAGCCAAGGCAGCGCGGAGCGACACCTGCTGGGCAGGGAGAGCCGGGCCAAGGCTGAAGGTAACGCCAACGCCACCAACTGCTCAGTGGTGCTCAAACACAAACACACACACACACACACACACACACACACACACACACACACACACACACACACATTAGATGTAACTCTGTTGTTCAGTTCTATTTGTTTCACTTTAAAAAGTAAATGGTTGAGGAATATTTTTAGAGGCTATTCAGATGGAAACCACAGGGAAACCCCAGAATGTTCCTTGAGGAACCCCGTTATAATGGTTCATGCAGCCTGACATTATTTCCAAAAACTTTTAACAAATTGCCTCTTCAAGTTGCACATTATTGGGTCCCTGAAGAACCCCTAGTTTTTTAGAGTGTAGCTCCAGGCTCGATCAGCAGCACATCTTCAAGGGATTCATCACATGAACGCTCCAATGGCATAAGACAGATGACTATTTGTATGAATTTGGGTTTGTCTTCCTGTGAGCATGTGTGGCTTGTGTGTGTGCGTTAGGGCTGTCACTTTCTCCCAAAATAAAGTTCGAACGAACTTTAATTGCCCGAAATTCGTTCGAATATATTCAAAGTTTTTTGGTTAATTAAATTTGGTTAATTAAATTAAAAAAAAAAATTCAGTCCAGGCCACCGGGCATCAGCCCGACGTGTTAGCTTGGATGCTCACAGTCACAACACTGCCTCACAAACTTGGCTGCATCCAACTCGAGACAACTTTTCAGACCCTGGAGACAATCTTTCTCAGAAGAGACTAACGCGACAAATCTGGAGACTTTTTCTGACATGGGATTAACATTACCAGCAAGCAGCAGTTGGTTAATTTTGGTTCATTAAAAAAAAAATTAATTAATTAATTAACACATTCACTGCCAGCCTTTTTTTTTTTTACTGTAGGTAGGTTCTGCCAGAGGGTTTTTTTGAGGATTCTGGCTCATTTTACAAGAGCCGAGGATTATTTTCTGCTTGGACTTTGTGAACACAAACTTCACAAAAGTACTAATAGAATGTGTGCTTTCTCTGTCTAAAAGAGTTAGTTTGTAGAGTTAGTAGTTATGTAGATATTAGCCGTTGAGTACAGCATGGTTTCAGTGTCTGAGAGTGAAAGCTGAGATAATCGCAGTTTTGTGAAATTCAATCAAACAGGCAGAACAGTCACTTTAACCATTTATTTTTGGCATCAGTGAGAGATCAGACATCTAAACAATATAGTTCTGAACGCCCTCTCCTTCAAACTCCTCCCTCCGTGGGCGTGTCTGGTGGCTTTCAGCAGCTTTTGTCACAAGCGAGTGTTCTGCTGCTGCTGCTGCTGCTGCGAGTTTGAGCAGCCTCCCTCCCTGGCAGCGAGTGTGGATAGGGCTCACTTGTTTCTTGGGTTTGAGAGCTTTGATGAAGCTTTGTGCGATTCTAGGCTTTATGCTGCGTGTTTCAAAGTGTGTTTTCCACCCAGTCTATTTTTGGAATCCCCCATCGCCAGCTCCCAGCGCGATAATGCGCGAAAGTGAAAGCGTTTTCGCCAATCCATTTTACAGTAGAGAATGGTTTCCTCGCGCGTTACCCTACAGTTTTGGCTCTGCTTTTCCTAGTGTGGAGAGCACTGTCGCCACTTAGTGGGTCCGTGGAATGGGTTGTACACGTTCGCTGACTCCAATATTTTTATAGGAGACGTGGGGAGCGTTGATCCACGTCCCACCGTCAAAAAAAAAAAAAAAAAATTTAAGCCGAGATAACTCGTCATTGGCAGTGAACCGTTGGATTCTGTAAGCCGAGATAACTCGTCAATGGCAGTGAACGTGTTAATTAAAAAAAAAAAAAAAAAAAATCGAACAGTCAATTTACATATCGAACACGAACCCCTCCCCCACATTCGAAGTTGCATTCGAATTTCGAATGAAAAGTGACAGCCCTAGTGTGCGTGTGCGTGCGCGTGCATGTGTGTGTGTGTGTGTGTGTGTGTGTGTACGCGTGTGCGTGTGCGTGTTTGTGCGTGTGTGTGTGTTTGTGGGATGATGCCTAGAAGAGTGTTAGGGACAGAGTGTGGTGCAGAGTGTAGATGTAAGGAAGGTTCCTCAGCAGTATGGGGAGTGAAGGTTGGAGAAGAGTGTTAGGGACAGAATGTAGATGTAAGAACGTTCCTCAGCAGTATGGGGAGTGAAGGTTGGAGAAGAGTGTTATGGACAGAGTGTGGTGCAGAGTGTGGATGTAAGAACGTTCCTCAGCAGTATGGGGAGTGAAGGTTGGAGAAGAGTGTTATGGACAGAGTGTGGTGCACAGTGTGGATGTAAGGAAGGTTCCTCAGCAGTATGGGGAGTGAAGGTTGGAGAAGAGTGTTAGGGACAGAGTGTGGTGCAGAGGGTGGATGTAAGGAACGTTCCTCAGCAGTATGGGGAGTGAAGGTTGGAGAAGAGTGTTATGGACAGAGTGTGGTGCAGGGTGGATGTAAGGAACGTTCCTCAGCAGTATGGGGAGTGAAGGTTGGAGAAGAGTGTTAGGGACAGAGTGTGGTGCAGAGGGTGGATCTAAGGAACATTTCTCAGCAGTATGGGGAGTGAAGGTTGGAGAAGAGTGTTAGGGACAGAATGTAGATGTAAGAACGTTCCTCAGCAGTATGGGGAGTGAAGGTTGGAGAAGAGTGTTAGGGACAGAGTGTGGTGCAGAGTGTGGATGTAAGGAACTAGGGGTGGGGGAAAAAATCGATTCACCTAAGTATCGCGATTTTTAATGTCACGATTTTTTGGATCGATCTTTTATTCCAGAATCGATAATCGCAAAAAAAAAAAAAAGTTTTGGGTGCTTGCAGTCAGGCCACTCACTGAACAGCAGGCCAGGCGCCGCCTACTGGTTTACTAGTGGTTTTATTACTTTATTAGTTAGTCTGAAGTAATAATTACACTTCAGGGTTAAAGTGGGTGCATCTCATTGTAAAATTGGACTTCAAACGGCCCAAATCTGGCTTCAAACGGCCCAAATTTCACGCGCGTTGGCCCATATCGGCCTGGCCTGCTTGGTATCTAATGCCCGGCCTGAATTATGATCCCAGTCCGCCCCTGTTTTTAACTATATCGCCCAGCCCTACTCATGATATATAATATACAGTCTCTAGTGTATGATTCAACTTTTCCCATGTTCTAATCTAGTGTAAAAAAGCAAACAAACTGAAAAAATAAAAGAAAAAATAAACAAAAATCGCAATAAATCGTAATATCGAATCGCAATAATCATAGAATCGCAATACTTAAGAATCGCAATATAAATCGAATCGGCACCCAAGAATCGTGATAGTATCGAATCGGGAGATAAGTGAATCGCCACAGCCCTATAAGGAACACTCCTCAGCAGTATGGGGAGTGAAGGTTGGAGAAGAGTGTTATGGACAGAGTGTGGTGCAGGGTGGATATAAGGAACGTTCCTCAGCAGTATGGGGAGTGAAGGTTGGAGAAGAGTGTTATGGACAGAGTGTGGTGCACAGTGTGGATGTAAGGAAGGTTCCTCAGCAGTATGGGGAGTGAAGGTTGGAGAAGAGTGTTAGGGACAGAGTGTGGTGCACAGTGTAGATGTAAGGAACGTTCCTCAGCAGTATGGGGAGTGAAGGTTGGAGAAGAGTGTTAGGGACAGAATGTAGATGTAAGAACGTTCCTCAGCAGTATGGGGAGTGAAGGTTGGAGAAGAGTGTTAGGGACAGAGTGTGGTGCAGAGTGTGGATGTAAGGAAGGTTCCTCAGCAGTATGGGGAGTGAAGGTTGGAGAAGAGTGTTATGGACAGAATGTAGATGTAAGAACGTTCCTCAGCAGTATGGGGAGTGAAGGTTGGAGAAGTGGGGCAAACGTCTTCAGAATATCAAGCAGCTGAGAGGGATAATGCTGCAGAGAAACCCCCACCAGCATGTGTGTGTGCGCGTGCACATTGAAGTGTGTGTGCATCTTCACGCGTGAGTGAGTGTGTGTGTGTGTGTGTGTGTGTGTGTGTGTGTATGTGGGTGTATGCTATGTTTAAGCAATAGATCACGACAGGCCATTATGCTCATTATACCACCTACAGCATCGGGGCGAAAACACCCTTAGGTATAATGAGCATATTATCACGGCCTGAAGTGAGCTATTGCTTTTATAAAACGGTTACCAAGTATGGCAACATGAAAGGAATAAACAACTCCAATTTAAATGGCTGTTATTCAGAAATCATACTCTTGGCTTCCTGCACAGAGCCGACGCAGTTGCTGAACAACGTCAGATAGCAACACAGGCTTGGTGACAAACAAACAGCTAACGTTAGTGTGGTGTGTTCTATGTTGTTTAATTCTATGTTGTGAGTAACAGGAAGCCTTGTGGAAGATAGCCTATAGGCTGCTGGGGGCGG
Source organism: Poromitra crassiceps (assembly GCF_964638095.1). Lineage (NCBI taxonomy): Eukaryota > Metazoa > Chordata > Actinopteri > Beryciformes > Melamphaidae > Poromitra > Poromitra crassiceps. Next base: position 6,206,286 of record NC_139631.1, on the reverse strand, counting down.
GTTGTTATGGTTGGTTACTTCCTAGAGCTACAGAGTTGACACATGTTGCTACGCTAAAGGAATTGATTTGATCATAGTTCACAGTTTGTCTCACGTTGCTTCTTTTCGAATATACGACAGTTAGCTAGCAAACCTTGGCTAATGCTTGTGCTAACGTTAGTTAATGCTAATGTTTCCATTGTGGTAGGGAGCTAGCGGACGTTGTTATCGTCGTTAGCTAGCTGGCGGCTACCTAGCTGTCGTATACTGATGACGTCACTAGCAGGAGACGACAGTAAACCGTACCACAAGGCACTCTGGGTATTGTGGTGCGGAGCTCCCGTTTGCGAGGCTAGGAGCCTAGTAGCTAGCTTCCATTTGTTTTCAGTTCTCTCATAACTGTGGTATATTAACGTGGTAAATGCTAAATAACTCACAGGAATAGGCTCACAACTGATGAGGAGAAGACATTTCGATGTCTACTTACATTCCCTGATAGACAAACCCTCTTCAGCCCTGCAGTGTCTGTGTCTCATCCTTCATGAAGGTGATCTGAGCTGATGAAGGTGAACCAGGAACGTTCTTTCTCTCTGTCTCTCTCTTTCTCTCTCTCTCTCTCTCTCTCTCCATCACATCATTTAATTAAACGCTGAAACAGACTCTCTGGGGCGAGTGCAACGCCATTCATTTGAAAAGACGTTCTGCCATAAACTGACCAGTCACTCCCCGCCACCGTGTGGAGCTCAGTCTCAGCTGTCTATTGTGCATGTCAAGTCAGATAAACACATACGCGCATGCACACACACACACACACACACACACACACACACACACACACACACACACACACACACACACACACACACACACACACACACACACACACACACACACACAGTGAGTGCTTGGAATTCCATTGGAATAAGACCAAGGACAGTTGAGTGTAAGCGGATTGGGAATGGAATGTCCTAGGAGTCGCCAGCTGTGCTCTCTCTATTAGAGCATTTCTCAACCTAAAGACATAGGTTCATACATTTGTATTAGAAATATGTTTTCCACAAAATTACATGTGGGTGAAACATCTCTCTAATGTACAAATCTTTTACCGTTTGTCTTCTTGCGAATGAATGAATATTCGCAGCTTGAAATCAACATCATCACTTGGTGTCAAAGTTCACCATTCTGTGTTTGTACCACCAACAGGGTCATAAGTGGGTGTGTTTGTACCACCAACAGGGTCATAAGTGGGTGTGTTTGTACCACCAACAGGGTCATAAGTGGGAAATTCATAATACTTCATTTGACCATTATGTTCCACTTTGAAACCCATCACATTCACTTAAATAAAGAGCCATGCTGCCTCACGTCAACATTACCAACCTAGGGGGGCACGGTGGTGCAGTGGTAGTGCTGTCGCCTCACAGCCAGAAGGTCCTGGGTTCGATTCCCACCTGGGACGCTGTGAGCGCTGAAGGGGCGCGTGCCCGGTTGGGGTTGTCAAAAGGGCCTTTCTGTGTGGAGTTTGCATGTTCTCCCCGTGCCCCCCTGGGGGTTTCCTTCATAATAGGAACCCCTCACCAAAACATGCAACATTACCAACCTAAATCATCTTGAATTCCACTGCTAGATTCAGGTTTGGATGTCATTAGGCTCTTTTGGAGCTGAGGGGTTCCTGGATGAATGAGCATGGGGTATGTATGTAAGTAGGTCAGCGTGGTGCAGGTATGTACTGTGTGATGTTCCTGCACTGAGACAGATTCTCCTTGTGGGTAATCCAAATCTGTTCTATTTGAGCAAAACCTCAAGGCACCACTGAGCTGACTTGACTTCAGCTTCCCCGCCCCACAGCAGCAGCGCAATGGAGAAATGCTGCAATAAGTCCAAGAACAAACAGACACTGCTGCACTGAGAGAGGAGGAGGAGGGAGGGGGGAATATGAAGGCAGATGAAGATACAGAGGGAGAGAGAGAAGGCGAACAAGATGGGGGGTAGATTCATATCCAAAGCAGGGTGGGCCTCAAAGAGGGCCGCAGGAATGAGTCCGGAAATAGCACTTCCGGTTCGTACGTGTAAAAAGGCAATGGGATTTATCTCTGGGGATCCGATACCGGTGCTAAAACGATTAAATTTAAACGATTTAAAAGGCTACCCATGACTTTGTGAAATTTAGAGTGGATTGAAATCAGTTTCTTATTTATTTAAAGAGGCTGTAAAGAGGATTTCAAATTATAATGTTATGTAGGATTATGCTATAATGTGTAAGGCAGGTGGAAGACTGAGAGAGAGACAGAGAGAGAGAGAGAGAGAGAGAGAGAGAGAGAGAGAGTGAGAGAGAGAAGGAGAGAGCATTTTTTAAGACCTGAGAAAGTAGGTTATTAGAATTAAAATGGCTGGCATGCCTTCCACATGGCTCAAATACATCCATGATGTCTACATGTAGTTCAGTCTCTTGGCACTATATCCATAAAGAGCATGTGGTGAGTTAGGATTATAATGAGACGCTGTGCAAGGTCCCAGAGCATATATTATTCATCAGCCTTCACTTCAGTCAGCTGTGTTAGGAAGAGGCAGCTCGCTGCCTAATGATGCTAACGTGAGTGTTAGGAAGAAGCAGCTCGCTGGCTAATGATGCTAACGTGAGTGTTAGGAAGAAGCAGCTCGCTGGCTAATGATGCTAACGTGAGTGTTAGGAAGAAGCAGCTCGCTGCCTAATGATGCTAACGTGAGTGTTAGGAAGAAGCAGCTCGCTGGCTAATGATGCTAACGTGAGTGTTAGGAAGAAGCAGCTCGCTGGCTAATGATGCTAACGTGAGTGTTAGGAAGAAGCAGCTCGCTGCCTAATGATGCTAACGTGAGTGTTAGGAAGAAGCAGCTCACTGGCTAATGATGCTAACGTGAGTGTTAGGAAGAAGCAGCTCGCTGCCTAATGATGCTAACGTGAGTGTTAGGAAGAAGCAGCTCGCTGGCTAATGATGCTAACGTGAGTGTTAGGAAGAAGCAGCTCGCTTGCTAATGATGCTAACGTGAGTGTTAGGAAGAAGCAGCTCGCTGGCAAATGATGCTAACGTGAGTGTTAGGAAGAAGCAGCTCTCTGGCTAATGATGCTAACGTGAGTGTTAGGAAGAAGAAGCTTGCTGGCTAATGATGCTAATGTGAGTGTTAGGAAGAAGCAGCTCGCTGGCTAATGATGCTAACGTGAGTGTTAGGAAGAAGCAGCTCACTGGCTAATGATGCTAACGTGAGTGTTAGGAAGAAGCAGCTCGCTGCCTAATGATGCTAACATGAGTGTTAGGAAGAAGCAGCTCTCTGGCTAATGATGCTAACGTGAGTATTAGGAAGAAGCAGCTCTCTGGCTAATGATGCTAACGTGAGTGTTAGGAAGAAGAAGCTTGCTGGCTAATGATGCTAATGTGAGCGTTAGGAAGAAGCAGCTCGCTGGCTAATGATGCTAACGTGAGGCGTGCTAATGGATCCATCCACGAAATAGGAGAAGAGCTGAGGAGAAGGACAGGAGGAAGGGAGGCAGATATGAGGAGGAGTGAAGGAGTAAAATGGTGATGAAGAGTAGCAGTATATCAATATTGAGACGAGATCTCGTCTTATGGCATAAGTGTTGTCTCTTCCTGGTTTTAAAAGGCTGCATTAAACAGTAAAGTGTTGATAATTTCTCAACTTACCAGTCTGTTCTAGCTGTTTCTATTATTTGTCTTTACCTATTATATCAACATTACTGCTGATTATTTATCAAACATCTCAATGTGTAAATATTTTTGTGAAAGCACCAATAGTCATCCCTACAATAATTGAAGCAAAATCAGTACTGAGGTATTAAAATATTGTGAGCTTTCATTTTTTCAATATGGCCCCACCCCTAATGAAGAAGAGAGAGATGGGGAGGGGGAGAGAGAGAGAGAGAGATGGGGAGGGGGAGAGAGAGAGAGAGAGAGAGAGAGATGGGGAGGAAGAGAGAGGCTGATGCCAGAGGAAAGTGGCCAATTAGAGGGATGAGTGAGCAGATAAGAGAGCCATGAGAGAGAGAGAGAGACAGAGAGAGAGAGAAAGAGAGAGAGACAGACAGACAGACAGAGGGAGAGAGAGACAGACGTAGAGAGTGAGAGAGGAGAGAGACCGACAGAGAGAGAGAGGGTGAGGCAGAGTTTTTACCCTCTGTCCAGTGGGAGCTCCTGGCTGGGTGTGTTGTGTTGCTGTCTCATGATATTTCCACAGCAGCTCGATGTCGCCCCGTGTGGCCAAGAGGCATCACTGCACCTGTCTCCGGTGGCAGCAGTGAGCCGGCCTGAAGGGAGACAAACAGCTTGTGCAATGTCGCCGACGTCACACTTCAAGAAACACACACACACACACACACACACACATGGAAAAACACACACAGAAAAACACACACCCTGACTGAGAGACAGAGAAGAAAAAGGCTTTTCCTCGCTGGTGTCTCTCCTGCACGGCTGATGCAGTTCTTCAGGTGTAGCCTGTGTGTGTGTGTGTGTGTGTGTGTGTGTGTGTGTGGTGTGTGTGTGTGTGTGTGTGTGTGTGGTGTGTGAGTGTGAGTGTGTGTGTGTCTGTGTGTGTTTGTGTTTGTGTGTGTGTCTGTCTGTCTGTCTGTCTGTCTGTCTGTGTGTGTGTGTGTGTGTGTGTGTGTGTGTGTGTGTGTGTGTGTGTGTGTGTGTGTCTATGTGTGTGAGTGTGTGTTTGTGTGTGTGTGTGTGTGTGTGTGTGTGTGTGTGTGTGTGTGTGTGTGGGGGGCATGGATGTCTGTGATAAGGCCTGCTGAACTTTCTGAATCATGACTGGGCAATTTGCTGCTTGTTTATGAGGCTTCATTCCAGCCTGTTCTCCACGATGCATTCGCTCCTATTCTACAAATGGCTCTATTAAACGTTGTCATAAAAGTAGGCCTCGACGATAATTCAATATTATCGTTTATCGTCTTTCAGTGGGATTATTGGGATGATATGGTGATTTTGGGATATTGAGACAAACAGTTCTGCTGTCTGAACTGATGAGAACAAGCATGGTAGGAATATTATGTGAACCTTTCAGTTTAGTTTGACATCACACCAAACATTAGGCCTAGGCGAACATTCGTTTAATTATGATGAACATTAAGATCATTTAATGTGATTTTGTCTGCCATATCGATGTCAAAAAACATTCTTACGATTATCGTGAGATTGATTTTTCAACCACATCGTCCAGGAGCACCCTGCAAGGGGGACAAGTAGGGCCATATGATTTCCGCAATACAGAAAAAATGGGTGGAATCATGGAATTTGGTTGTAAAAATTGATAAAAGGCCTAATTATTGTAGTAACCTAAATTATTCATATTGTAAAATAGGCCTCGGTAAATAATTCAGTTTTTGATTGGGGTGTTTTGAGAGGGGGGTCAGTCTTGCGTGGGACCCTTACGTCACCTCACTTTAAGAAACAGGTCGAAGAGAGGAAAAAAATCGACCCTAATCGATTAAAAAAAAACACAAAAAAAACACAGAATTAGCAAATAAATAAAATGTATTTCATATGGCCCTAGACAAGAGCAGAGGGAATTTTTTTATGCTAACAAATGCTAACCTGAACTGATGTCCTTCCTGTCTTCCTCCAGGCGGTCTGTCCAGCTCCTCAGATGGCTTCCCGGCGGTGGTCCGCTACAGTAAGGACCAGCGACCCACCAGCCTCCCCATCCAGCCCTTCACCTTCCACCACCAGTTTGCCTCCAAGCCCCCTCAGCCCAAACCTCCGATCCCCCTGCTGAGCGGCTACATCTCTGGGATGCAGGCCCGACCCGGCTCTGGCTCTGGCTCTGGCTCTGGGTCGGGGTCCGGCTCTGGCTCCGGCTCTGGAGGTCCGGGAGGAGAGGAGAGCGAAGACGCAGCTGAAGATGTGCACAGCTACCAGGGTGCACTACTGGCCACGTCGGCCCCTCCTCCCGGATCGGTCCGGCCCTCGCCTCTCGGAAGCTATTCCCCGGTCCGCCTGCAGGGGGCAACCAGTTCGGGCACCTGCTCCACCTGCACCCCCAGCCCGCAACCCTCCCACAGCCTGTCCTGCCCACTCTCGGCAGGCCTCGGCCCCCTGCGCACCCCGCCCGCTGTGTCGGCCAAACAGGGAGGAGGGTCAACGGCGTTACCCACCACCCCTCCTCCGCCGCCCCTGGGGGTGAAGAGAGGCGCGATGCCGCCCATGCTGCCACCGGTGCAGGGCCAGTGTTACCACCGGGGGGCGCTGCACAGCCTGCCGGCGCTGCACAGCGATGCACTGAGCCCCCTGGGGTGCCTCGACTCTGCAAAACAGCCAGAGGGAAGCAAGGTGCCGGGAGCCAGGACACACCATGGTAGGGCTCCGAAATAGTCCCTGTGTCTAAAATGTGATGATTTTGGGGGAAATTAACCATAACATATGTCCTCTAATAGTGGCTGGTAGTCAATTAAAAGCCTGGTGCCTGTTATTCACCCTATGTAGCCCCGCCCACTTGACCTGATTGTGTTCCGACTTCCTGTTCAAAATGCCGGCTGTTTTACCGCGTGTCACATCAGAGATCATCTCTGGTCAAAGATAGTGACTCACTGGAAGCAGGCTGTGGGGATCAGCTCTGCCAGTTTCCGATTGTGTTGACACTTCCTGTTAGTCTCTCAAGTCAGACTGTCTCTTCTACATCAGGTGAATAGGCTATAATGTAATTGTAGTTTGTACTAACGTACAAGTAGCCGGTGTGGAAGTCTCTGGAGCATGCTGTTGTCGATTATCATCGGTACTGTATTGCAGTAACAAAATAACTGCTACCTAACAAACCCCAACAGAAGCAGATCAGAAAACAAGCAGGCTTCATACTAAAATATGAGCAAATCTACTAATCAAACAGAGGGAATTAAAAATAAAGGCCTCTATAAAGCCTGCTTCCAATAAAGGCCTTGCTACCCTCTGCAGCTGAGCTAAATAAAGGCCCATGCCAGTATTAGAGCCAAATGACTGATGGTAAATCTTCACTCTGGCAGGTCAAATTCAGATAGTAAATTTTCCCTCTGGCAGGTCATATTCAGCAGGTCATATTCAGATGCAAAAGTGTCTAATGAGTTTCAGTAGCTGCTGTGTCTGGTTTCTTTCCCTGGTGTGTGATCTTTTATTGGAGAGATCATGGCACCGTTTGTTTTAGCAATGGGTGCCATATGGATACAAAACTAAGTGTGAAACTGCACTCAGGGACAGATCAAGGACATGACACACACACACACACACACACACACACACACACATGCACGCACGCGCACACACACACACACACACACACACACACACACACGCACGCGCACACACACACACACACACACACACACTCACACACACACGCAAGCGCACTCATGCAGACATGCGAGACACTAATACCCCAGGTTTATTCATATCTACTTCTTTTGCTTTCAGCTTTATTCTTGTCTTCTTCTAATCTTTTCTAATCTTTTCCTAATAATTTGGTCTGATGAAAGATATAATAAATTGGCATGAATTAACAGGAATTTAAATTAAATGTAATCCATCCATTGCAACTACTGGAAGTTAGCCTCACGGGACACATTAAGGAATGGAACAGAATGAGCACGGCTGCTGTTGATGAGAGAGTAAATTGACTTCCTGTAAGAGAAGCTAAGCTCCTGCAGCACAAACTTATATTTCTCCTTTTTCTCTTTCTCTTCTCCCTTTCTCCATGATCTCCCACCACTCTTTCCACTGTTCCTCTGCCTCTCGCCCTGCTTCCCCTGCTCCTTTCCCCATGTATCCATCCATCCATATCCACCTACTCATCTAACCCTACCACCAACCCCCGAATCATAACCCTAACCCCCCCAACAGCCCACCACCTCTCTCCCCAGGCTCTGAAATGGAGGGAATACCGTCGTAGAAACCCTCTGGGGCTGGAGAGGGGGGTGTCAGCGCCGCCGTCGGCCACCTCGTCTGGCAGCCTGGACCCCCGAAGGGGCGGGCGATCTGCCAGGCGCAACGTCTTTGACTTTCCATCGTCAGCCCCCTCTGGCCACGCCCTGGGACGGCTCAATGGTGCACATTGTTTTACTGCCAATAGTTGTTGTGGGTGGTGCAGTTCATTCCTAAATTAATATGTCCACCATTTTGGAAAAATCAATGGCCACAATGCCTTAAATGTTATTGCAATAATGAAAGTGAAGCAGATTGTGGGTTAGTATTACAATTAGAAGTTATCCTAAAAATGTATTTATTTATTTATTTATTTATTTATTTATTTATTTATTTATTTATTTATTTATTATATGTTTTTTTTTATAATGGAATCATCATACTCTTTTTTTTTTTATTCTTCGTCTTCTTTGTTTTTATTGATTGAATTTTGAGGCAAGATTTTTCTTTCTTCCTAAAATGGATTCATAGCATTTCAGAATGAAATCTTTCATATTCTTGCTTGCCCATATTTGCTATATATTACTATATGTATCTCTATTGGCTTTACAAAGCACACGTTTATTGAAATTCATCTTTGAAAAGTCTGGTTGGATATATAGTCTAAATACTAGAGGTTAGTACTTGAGCAACGATTCCACAAGATCCAAAGGAGCCATTCAGCATTTTAGTCCATAATAAGGATTCATGACTACTTTATGTCGGTGTTCCTCAAGGAACCTTCTTGGGTTCCCCTATGGTTGCAATTTAAAGGATCCCCTAAGGCTCCTTGAAATACTTTTATGCTTGTATGTACTTACGTGTATGTGTGTGTGTGTGTGTGTGTGTGTGTGTGTGTGTGTGTGTGTGTGTGTGTGTGTGTGTGTGTGTGTGTGTGTGTGTGCCAGCACTAGGCCAGTCGTCCAGGCAGCTGCAACAGAGCTACAGCGACTTCCTGCCGGACTATTTCTCCCTGAGCGAGAAGCCGCCGGAGGAGTTCTGCCTCTCCCCCGATGCCTCCTCTTCCTCCTCCTCCTCCTCTTCCTCACACTCCCACATCTCTGTGGACCTGGCACAGAAGAGAGGTGAGGCTGTGTGTGTGTGTGTGTGTGTGTGTGTGTGTGTGTGTGTGTGTGTGTGTGTGTGTGTGTGTGTGTGTGTGTGTGTGTGTTTATGGTCAAATATGGTCACTTCTGGTCAAAAACAACAACCAAGATGGCGATGATGAAAATACCAAACTTGAGGTCTCAAAACAGTAGTCCACAAACCAATCGGTAGGGATGGGTATCGTTAAGGAATTAACGATACTACTACTCTTATCGATATTGCTTATCGATCCGGTACTTTAGCGGTACTCTTATCGGTACTTTTTGTTATTTTTAATAGAGAAAAACTGATTTTTTTTTTTATTGGTTGTTGGTTCTTTTCGTTATTTTTAAGGGGAGAAAGAACAGTTGCGAAATCTTAATGGGTGCGTTTTTATTATTAATTTAAATATCCAGAATTATATAAGAATTTAAATCTCCTACCACTGCCAATACCAACATTCAGCTAGGGAAAGCATAAATAAAGCAAGACAGTGTCTGTCTGCTGCACAGACTGGGTTTTTGATTATTAACACACCCAAACAGCTGGATAATGTTTACTACTCTCGTCTTAATCATCCATGTTCACATAGTCCTACCTGATGACGAGGTGAGTCCGTCTATCATGGGTAACCACAACTGGGTCATTGTTGACAGATGATGAATCGTGCTTGTCGAAAACTGTGCATTTCTCCGTTTGTACCTATTTGATGCACTTTGTCTTTGGCTAAGTGTTTAGACAAATTGCTCGTGTTTCCACCGTTGCTAGTGAACGATTTATCACACTTATGCAACGTGAATTGTCAGCATTAACTCGAGTGAAGTACAACCAGACTTTTGATCGCTCCGTTCTTTCTTAACGTGTTGCGGTGTCTCCTCGGCTCAGCTGCCTTCCCTAATCAGTGTGTGTAGTGAGTGTGTGCATGTGTGTGTGCTGCCCGCCCCGCCCCGCCCCTCTCTCCTCTCAGGCTCGGCTCCTCGCTGCAGGCTGCTGCCTGTCTCTCGTCTGAGAGAGAAAGCAACATGGAACTCTTTTCGCGTTCGGAAATCGCAAAAAAGACATCTTTAGGCATGTCTTACGGAGTTGGTGCGATAAAATGCGCAAAACAATGTTTATGTAGCAAATAAATAGGAAATCTATTTTCTTAATTTCTCCAGTACCGCTAAGAGAACCGTTAACGTGAAAGCTTATTGATCCTCCGGTAAACTACGTAAAACAAGAGTGTTTTGTTGCTACTCATGTTTTACATAGTTTTAGAGTGTACTGCTGCTACCTATGTTCTATGTATGTTTTTATTATGTTCTACATTTTACGCTCTATGTTTTTTGTGTTTTATGTTTTATGGGGACAACGGATGGAAATTAGCCTCGTGCTAAATCCGGCAATTTTTACACTTTTACTATGTTCCAGGTTTTACTATCTGTTCTGTTTGTTTCTGTGTTCATTAATTTTGCACTGTCCCGTCCAAATAAACAAATAAATAAATAAAGTATCTCGAAATCCGGCCCCGGGGCCCGTTTGGTACCGGGTCTCGGTACCCATCCCTACCAATCGGTGACCTCACAGAGGCTATGTCCATATTTTTATACAGTCTATGGTGTATGCATGAGAGAGACAGAGATAATGGGGCGTCTGGGTAGTGTAGAGGTAAAAGCACCACCGCAGAGACGCGGGTTGCCGGTTCAATTCCCGGCAGCGGTACTTCTCACTAGGAGTGAAGACTTGACCTAAGCAAGTCAAGGAAAATGTCTATTTGAATCAGATGAAAGGTGTTTTTTTCCAAGTGCCACTCAGTGTGAAGAGGCTCCTTGACAGTGGAGAGAGTCATCCACGGCCTCTTGAGGCAGCAGGCTGTTATAATGAGCAGGGAGACCGTGCTTCAGCCGGACCATCCAGGTTCAAATCCTCATGTCAGCAGACATCCGCCCTGCTGAAGTGCCCTTAAGCAAAATCAATAGCGGAATCAATAGGATATCACAGAGAGAGAGAGAGAAAATGTACGATGAAAGAAGCTTGTATCAAGTGACACAAACAGACATGGAGCAGAGTAGTTGATCTCTTTGTCTGCTCTGTCAGGTCTGGTGAAAGCCGTGAACACAGCGGTGGACCTGATCGTGGCTCACTTTGGCACCAGCCGAGACCCTGATGTGAAGGTAGGATCATCAGAGGGCTTTCCCATGGATCTGATTGGCTCTTCAGTCCTATGTGGCCTGGTCCTCAAAATATTACATTACAAGATAACTTGCCTGATAACATAAGGTTCACATTATTTATGGAAAACAATTGGGTGAGGTTTGGCCAAGGTAATAAATGGTTAATATTACTATTTACTATATAAAGTTTGATAGAATAAAGGCTTTTTAATCATAAGAAGAGTTGCCTTGGACTTTTTTTCAAACTTTATATGGACTTTCCCCTTGTGAGTTCCAAAGAGCACCTTCTTTTTTAAGTTATTAACTTTGATCCAGAGCGTCGTAGGCTAGCCCTCTCCTATATTATCTTCTTTCATTACTATTTACTACTACAGTATTAATAGCAAAAATAATTAATAACATTAATACCAAAAACACCATCATGATTACTGCTATTGCTGCAACTACTATAACAATATACCAATACTACTACTACTACTACTAATAATAATACACTGGTGGCTCCATTAAGACTAGTTTAACAGAACCAAAGTATCACTATGTTGGAAATATATCAATGCATGCAAGCCAAACTGAACTGATACTGCTGGCTGGGTAAGGCTCACTCATCAAAATTTAGAAACCATATTTCACAACAACCCACTTAAGAATATCAGTACAGCATAATCAAAGTAAGTTATCAGTCAGTTGACAGAACCTTAAAAAAGCTTTCTGTTGGTAAATTACATTGGCGTTGTAATCAGATGGCAACAGATTATCTATTTTTCCCTCAGTTCAGTGTTCATGTTGTTACTACATAGTTTTGACTGAGTGACTTTCCTCTCATTTTGGATCTCTGATCCCCATCACCTCTCCCATCTCCCTCATCTATGTCACGTTCACGCCCCTCGTCACCACTTACCTTTCCTCCCTACCAGGCTAAGCTGGGGAACAGCTGGGTCAGTCCCAATGTGGGCCACCTCATCCTGAAGTACCTGTGCCCGGCTCTGCACGAGGTGCTGCAGGACGGCCTGAAGGCCTACGTTCTGGACCTGATCATCGGACAGCGCCGCTGCCAGCCCTGGAGCCTGGTGGAGGCCTCCACACAGCTGGGTGAGCATGGTGCTGGAGGAGAGTGGGGCTCTCACCACCTCCATGACATGACAGACAGCATGTTGGCCTAGAAACCTTCCCATACTGGAAAGGGTCACAGGTTCAACCCCCACAACAGCCATGTTTCATGCTCAAGTCTTTCTTTTTGTTAGACTAGGTTAGTGCTGAAGCAATTAGTCGATGAATTAATAGGTCAGTCGACAGAAAATGAATTGATTGTAATTTTGATCATTGATTCATCGTTTTAGCCATTTACCAAGTAAAAATAACACAGATTTGCGGGTTACAGCTTCACAAACACGTCAGATTTAATTGCTTTTCTGCGCTTCATATCAGTATAAAATGAATACTTTGGGTTTGTTTGTCTGTTCAGACTCAAGTAAGCAATTAATTAATTTATGTATCAATTAATTGAAATAATAAGCAATAGATTAATCGATAACGATAATAATCATTAGTTGCAAGTTGCAACCCTAGATTATAGGTCACATTTTTTAAATGGTGGACTGGATATCTCATTGTGGAATTAAACTGTAGCAATAAAGGAAAAAGGAGCTTCCTGGCTAGTTGCAGCAAGTTTAATCACAAAGTAGAGTACATGTGCATGAATTACTAGGGTTGACAAGGCTGTGGTGCTCATGGGTAACGTAGTCTTTTGCTATGCTTGTCTCCATCAGGCCCATCCACACGTGTTCTCCACAGCCTGTTCTCCAAGGTGAGCCAGTACTCTGAGCTCACCAGCCACAGCATGAGGCTCAACGCCTTCATCTTCGGCCTGCTCAAGTGAGTCAAGTTTCTGCACCCGGTTTTCTCTGTCACTGCCCTCCACACGCTCTGTACATGGATGTGTCTCTGTCTGTCACTGCCCTCCACACGCTCTGTCTGTACATGGATCTGTCTCTTTCTGTCACTGACTGTTAACTCATTTTGGGGGAGTCACAAGTTGATTTCTGGAAAGTGAAAGAATGTATCATACAAATATATTATTTTATCACCTTTGTGATAAAGATGTCTTGTGGCGTAATCAAGTCTAGGCCTCCTCCAATATATCAAGTCATTTGAAAAAGACTAGAAAATGAAAATAAAAAGCATTTCTTGTGTGTGTCAGTGTTCACCATCTGTTTCTGCCTGCACCTCGGCAGCACAGTGAGATGAGCATGAATCCGTGAAGCAGACGTATAGAAGCACCGTCTGTATTTCATGAATAATAAACAGATGCAGGGAACAGAGACGCTGGGAAAAGGGAGGCAGGGGAAGCCGGAAGATTCCACTCAAACTGTTTGTGTATCAGGAGAGTCCCAATTACTCATCGTTAGCTCCTACAAGTTATATTATCTGCTTTTTAATATCATCTCTTCTATTGTATCTGATAGTATACCAGCAGTCGTAATGAGCCACTGTGGGATTGTCAAGTACACACATTTATACACACATACACACACACGCACGCACGTGCGCGCACGCACACACACACACACACACGCACGCACGCACGCACACACACACACACACACACACACACACACACACACACACACACACAGCGAGAGTCTTACAGATACTGGGCTTTGATGGTCAGCTCTCTGGAGGTTCACTAGCTTAAGTTATGCCTGAATCTGAAATGAAGTCTGCTCCGAGCTGCCCACACCCGAGTTACTGTAACTGCTCCGAGCTGCCCACACCCGGGTTACTGTAACTGCTCCGAGCTAATATAATGTCAGCTGTGTATATAGACTCAGTTGTGTGTTGACGCTTAAAGTTCTACACAAAATGACAAGTTCTGCTGCAGGAGACTCCATATCAAGTGTGTGCTCTTGTCCTGCTGCTTTTTTCACGTGTGCTTTTCCTTCCTTTTTCAGCCTGAGATCGTTGGAATTCTGGTTCAATCACCTCTACACACATGAAGGTAAAACAATCACCTCTACACACATGAAGGTAAAACAATCACCTCTACACACATGAAGGTAAAACTGTAGTTCTTTGTGCTACTGTATGTGCTGGACACTTGATTCAGTGCCTTGCGTTCTGCCTTACACTTCTATGGGTGCCTGCATCTTTAGCATGCGTGGCCCACAGTGAGAATCAAACCCGTAACCCTGGAAGTATCAGTGCCATGCTGTAAGCCCTGAGCTTCAAACAACCAGCAGTTCTTTGATGTTCCTCTTCACCCAAACATCAAGGCTCTCCCTCCTTCTTCTGCGCTAATCTTCTTCTGATCTTCTTTCCTTCTTTGTTTCTTCTTCTCTTCAGATATCATAGCAGCCCATTACAACCCGTGGGGTTTCCTCCCCCTGTCGCAGGGGGCGTGTCAGCCGCTCTTTGAGGAGCTCCTCCTCTTGCTGCAGCCGCTGTCGCTCCTCCCCTTCGACCTGGACCTGCTGTTTGAGCCGCACCTCCTCCAGAAGGGCCAGGAGCATCTCCGCCGCAAGGAGCAGCTGTGCTCCGCGGGGGGCCAGGGGGGCGGCGACCAGTCGACGCGCTCCACTTTCCAGCTCATGAGGGGGTGGAGCACCACCGGCAGCGAGTCGTCGAAGGAGGGGGCGGACTCGAGGAAGGAGAGGGCGGGGCTGAGACGAGAGGGCACCTGGCCGAGGATGGAAGGGGTGGGGTCGAGAAGAGAGGGGGCGGGAGCAGAGTTTGGCTTGAGGAAAGAGGGGGCGGGGCATGAGAGTATGACGGGCGGGCTTGCCAGCGGACAGACGACGGACGTAGGGTTTTCCAATCTGTGGAAGGAGAGGGGGATGAGCGGGCAGAGAGTGAAAGGTGTCGGGCGAGAGAGCATGGAGGAGGACAGGAGGAAGGAGAGCGAGAGGGACTCGTCGGAGGAGGGGCGCCAGCGGCAGGAGCGGCAGGCCGGCTGGTGGTACCAGCTGATGCAGTCCTCCCAGGTCTACATCGACCAATCCGCAGAGGGCTCCAAATTCGTCAAGTGCGAGAAGAGGAAGAAGTCGTCTGAGAGACGACCGGGGCAGCCGCCGCCCGCCAGGGAGGGCGTGGTGGAAGGGGCGGAGTCGAGCCAGGAAGGGGAGGTGCATAGAAGCAGGAAGAGCAGCGGTAGCTGCGGCGGGGAGTCATCGGCAGGGTCCCGGGGAAGGCCGTCGTGGATGGGCAGCCCACCAGAGTCGGTGCTCAGCCAGGAGAAAGAGGCGAGAGCTGTGGAGCCGGCAGGGGCCGCGGCGCCACCTGCAGCCCAGGAGGAGAGCCCCTCACAGGGGCAGAGCATGCGCTGGGGCAGGCTCTTTGGATCCAGCCTGGGCTCTCCTTCCAGGGGAGAGGGAGCTGAACGGGGGGCGAAAACTCAAAAGAGCAGGTGAGTGTAAAGTTGGACATGGCTTCAACAGTGTTACATCATAAAGCTCTATGTGATGACTTTTTAGCAGTGAAACATTCTCTTTCAAATCATTGCTATTAGCGTTGGAGTTTGCCTTTCCAAGCTTCAATGAAACCATCAACATAACATGAGAGTCTCAACAGCTTATTTCATTTTCAACATCCGGCTATTGGTAACATCCGTCGGGTGCTATGTTAGTAGCCGCCAACGCTAATGCTAACTACCATGGCTGTGTTATACTGTAATTGTAGCTATTTATTAGCCCATTAGCTTTTGTGTGTAGCATTCTCCAGCGTCAGACACAGTGCTTTATCCCGAGCATCGGACAGTATTGTCAGTGTGATCATTAGAACACTTGTTTGTTGTCTCACTTCATGAAAAATGCAATGGTGGTTAAAAAAAATCCTGTGCCGTTTGTGAATTTGCCCAGAGTAGCTGCTGATGTACCAAATATCACATAGAGCTTTAACAACATTCACTATAGCATCAATACAATGATTTTCATGCTTCCACTTTTGCCCTGTTTGAATCTCTCAGACCACCATCAGGCTGGCTTGGTCTGGACAGGTCTGTTCTGGAGCTTGTCGCTCAGACCATAGGAGCAGGGACAGGGAAGAAGGCAGAGGCGTCACCCCAACACACTCGGACTCAAACTACACCTCTGACACCGGCAGCACAAACTGACGCCAAACAGCAGTCACCATGGTAAGCAAATATGTCCTGTTCAGTGTAGGAATTTAGCCAGCGGCAAGGGCAAAAATACCCCAAGATTCTGATAATTTTATTTTGATTCCATTCATTTAATTTCCATTTCCATCACACACTCAGCACCTGCAAGATGACGAAGAACACACTCACACAAACAGTGCTGTTGTTCACACTACGCGTTAGCAAATTACTATTTTCCAAAGTGCCCCCAATTTTGTAAATGCCCCCATTCTTTTCGACGGTGGGGGCAAAGGTTGCCCCCAAAATATTTTTTTTAATTTCCTACACTGGTCCTGTGGATCCTGCTGTTATGTCAGGAAAACCAGTACCGCTTTATAATCAACAGAGACATGGGCATGGTAGTTTTAATGACCAGATACTATAGCCTATATTAGTGATGGGCCAATAGGCCTATGCTTATTTCACAATGTTATTCAAAACGTGATATGGATTCACGATTCGATACAACCAATCTGTAATAAATACAAGTTCAGTGACAAGAAAGTATGACGGAAATATGTACTTTTGAGTCACAAAACTTTCTAGCTTGAAACTAAATCATTTAAAAATGTAATTTCAAATTTTGGATGAAGAGCTTGTGAAATTGTAATGGGCAAGACGTCTCATTTGTGACTATAAGAGAATAAAATGTTGATATCATGAATCATTTTCTGCCCATGATATGTATTCTCACATGTTTGTATTGCGATATATATTCTTTCGATATATCGTCCCATCCCTACCATATAGTAAAAATGTGTAAGTAAAAATAACTGTTAGAACCAGCCAGTGGTGGGCCGCGAAGGTATTGCAAGTGGGCTGCCAAATCATTCGCAAAACATTACAATCTTTGTTCAAAGTAATTATTGTAATTATGTATGACAACGCATTTCTCCATCGTTAAATTATACTGTTATTTAATTTGTAATCAATTATTCGTTAGCCTATTGCACACAGCCCCTCACTTTTAATTTCTGATTTCTGTGTGGTGCTGCTGGACAGCTCCACACAAGATTTTCACGAGTCAGAAAAGCTTTGGATCCGCTGTGTGAGACAATAGATCATTATATTTATGGCGCTCCATCTCTTTTTCTCACTCGTGTACCTTTGACATTCATATTTCCTCTGGTTTTTTCAGCGAGGTGCGAGCGTTGTGCCACCACATAGCCACGGAGCCCGGCCAGCTGAGCTTCCACAAGGGCGACGTGCTGCGGGTCCTGAGCAAGGCCGACCCCGACTGGCTGCTGTGCTCCCTGGGATCCAGCAGGGGGCTGGTCCCCATCCTCTACGTTAGCCTCCTCAACAGCATGGAGGACAGCCGAGAGGCCACTGGGCCAGGGCAGCGCTGAGCCACAGCTGTCCTAAGAGGAAGGAACTCGTGACAAAAGTTGAACAAACAGACGGACAGACAGACAAACAGCATTGGACATAGAGGGGATCCCTGCCACATACCAACTGCACACAAAACTCCATTCTTGCCTGAAGCGTACAGAGATTTTGGCTGGTCAGAGTGTGATAGCTATACACTGGGGATAATTCCACACAAAAAATAACATAAATGAAAAATAATGAAGATGTACAGACACATGTAAGGGAAGCATGCAGGGACAAAACACAAAAACTCCACATCTACTCCAAGGGTACATTCAGTCAAGTCTGCATGCATCATCAACATCCAAAGACCAAAAGACCAAACAAACACTATCTAACACACAGTGTGTCGTTCCTTTGTCTGTGTGAAACTGTGCTCCAAGCATACGTGTGTGAATGTCCCAACTATCTTCAGCTTCTGACAGAACAAGTTACGGTGAGATGACTCTAGCCACGGTCATCTCCACCACACCATGCCTATAGGTGCACATTGCCGTACTCTCTCTGTACCTTCACCTACAGTTAGCTCTGCCACGCCTTGAACACAATGCTTATTTATTGCCACCAGTCCACGGACGACTAAGTTCAATGTCCACTCGCTGAGGCTACTTACCGGCTGATTGCTATCTTTTCATTCATGTAGAAGCCTGTAAAAAAACATGTGTTTAGTAAGGTTTTAGATGGCTGGTTTGGTAAAAAAAAAAAAAGTTCTGTAAAAAGGATTAAAAAAAAATAAGCACCTTGTTCACTTGATGACGGTTGATGCTGCGAAGGCATGTGTTGCAGTACAAGTTTGGTCGCTGCTCCACCCTCATGGCATTTCCTAGTAGCTTATTGTACAGTAGAGAAAACCACATGAGAGT
The DNA here is from genome assembly GCF_964638095.1 of Poromitra crassiceps. Classification (NCBI taxonomy): domain Eukaryota; kingdom Metazoa; phylum Chordata; class Actinopteri; order Beryciformes; family Melamphaidae; genus Poromitra; species Poromitra crassiceps. The sequence goes on along the minus strand of NC_139631.1, from coordinate 6,187,784 downwards.
TTGTGTCCATCATGGAAGCCTGTCTCCATGGTTGCACATGGATGGACTGACAAGCAAGATGAGATGCCTCCTCTGTTTCTCCCAGGCTCTGAGTGATGCCTCCTCTGTCTCTCCCAGGCTCAGAGTGATGCCTCCTCTGTCTCTCCCAGGCTCAGAGTGATGCCTCCTCTGTCTCTCCCAGGCTCAGAGTGATGCCTCCTCTGTCTCTCCCAGGCTCAGAGTGATGCCTCCTCTGTCTCTCCCAGGCTCAGAGTGATGCCTCCTCTGTCTCTGCCAGGCTCTGAGTGATGCCTCCTCTGTCTCTCCCAGGCTCTGAGTGATGCCTCCTCTGTCTCTCCCAGGCTCTGAGTGATGCCTCCTCTGTCTCTCCCAGGCTCTGAGTGATGCCTCCTCTGTCTCTCTCCCAGGCTCAGAGTGATATCTCCTCTGTCTCTCCCAGGCTCTGAGTGATGCCTCCTCTGTCTCTCTGCCAGGCTCAGAGTGATGTCTCCTCTGTTTCTCTGCCAGGCTCAGAGTGATGCCTCCTCTGTCTCTCTCCCAGGCTCTGAGTGATGCCTCCTCTGTCTCTCTGCCAGGCTCAGAGTGATGCCTCCTCTGTTTCTCTGCCAGGCTCAGAGTGATGCCTCCTCTGTCTCTCCCAGGCTCTGAGTGATGCCTCCTCTGTCTCTCTCCCAGGCTCAGAGTGATGCCTCCTCTGTCTCTCTGCCAGGCTCTGAGTGATGCCTCCTCTGTCTCTCTGCCAGGCTCAGAGTGATGCCTCCTCTGTCTCTCTCCCAGGCTCTGAGTGATATCTCCTCTGTCTCTCTGCCAGGCTCTGAGTGATGCCTCCTCTGTCTCTCTCCCAGGCTCTGAGTGATATCTCCTCTGTCTCTCCCAGGCTCTGAGTGATATATCCTCTGTCTCTCCCAGGCTCAGAGTGATGCCTCCTCTGTTTCTCTCCCAGGCTCTGAGTGATATCTCCTCTGTCTCTCCCAGGCTCTGAGTGATATCTCCTCTGTCTCTCCCAGGCTCAGAGTGATATCTCCTCTGTCTCTCCCAGGCTCTGAGTGATATATCCTCTGTCTCTCCCAGGCTCAGAGTGATGCCTCCTCTGTTTCTCTCCCAGGCTCTGAGTGATATCTCCTCTGTCTCTCCCAGGCTCTGAGTGATATCTCCTCTGTCTCTCCCAGGCTCAGAGTGATGCCTCCTCTGTCTCTCCCAGGCTCAGAGTGATGCCTCCAATGTGATGGGACAGAAACCTTTTGACAACAAGTAATGGAAGCAAGGAAGAAGAATGTTTAGTGCATGTAACCTAGCACCCCCCCCCCCCAACTATCCTTATTTCACCTGTGTTCTTGCCATACCTCCATACCCCCCCCCCCCCCCCACACACACACACCTCTTTCCTTAATCTCCAAACTTCTCATCAAAAGAACACAACATGGCTTTTGAAGAGGACAACAGAAGCCAATGGCTGTAAAGTTTGAACTCTACATGTGCATTTGATCTATTGGTACATACTGTAAATGCATATACGACTTACACATGTGGTGAGTTCTATTTATTTATTGACTAATTCAATGAGTTATTTGCTGAGGAAAGCATTTGAATGGACAATTGCTGAAAACGGGGGAAGGATGTCCAATGAAAGCAGAATATAGCTTTGGAGATCTGTGGAGGTCTTTGTGAATGTGTTGGGGATTTGCCCCAGCCACGCCCCTCTGTTCTAAAATTGGACAAAATAAATTAGTAATAACGAAATTGCGAGGGGTAAATCTTGTCTATGCCTTAAAGTGCTTGATAAAGAACCATAAGGGGGAATTGCTGTGTTGGACAATTCATGGCTCTTGACCCTAATATTTTGTACATGTCCAACTCATCATTTTCCTCCAGCTTCATGTCTACAGGGATTCCCGTTGACCTAAAAGAAAAGTATTGTGGAGAAAAAGACAATATAATATGTGGCTATTTTTGGATGGTTTAAGAGATCGCTTAAAGGGAAACCCCAACACATTTTGTGATGGTGGCTTTGTGGGCATTGCTGTCTTAGTTTGTGCTACCAGGTGTCAAATGTGGCCTTAGGTTCAGACAAAGCTGTATCATGCAGCTGACAAAGCTGACATTGTGGCTATATATACCTGGAGAAATGTTGAGTGTATATAGAGCTTGCCCTGTCCAAATAATACACATTATGAAATGGTCAAATGTACATTCATGCCTGAATGGAGGAATTAATTGAAGATCAAAATCACATACCGGTAGATCATAATTTGACAATTTTTTTTATCATTTTCTTTTTGTTGCCTTTTTGTACAGTCCTTTTATTTTATATTATATTTTCCCCGTGTAATTCAGCAAACATAATTTGAATGTTTAACTCTTGAATTGTAAATATATTTAAAAACTTCAATGATAATTTTGTTTTGCCAGAGAGAGAGAGCTATATGTATGAATGTCATTACCGATTTATTAATTAAATGCATAATTATGTTAATAATAACAGGAAGTATAAGCTCAAGCTTCAGTGCTGACATCCTGCTGACCATAAGTTGCCCCCGTGGTAATGGAAGGCGTGGCGAGCGATGGCCGCGCGGGCCGGGCGTCGCTCCTCCGGGCAGTTTGCTGTTCATTGACATCCTCGGCTGTTCACAGTTCACATGAGACAGAAAGTAGTACTGAACACATAGTAGTGACTCACCCAGAGAGAGAAAGAGAGAGAGAGAGGGGTAGGGTAAAGAGAAAGAGATTAAAATTAGATTTTTCACCAGTTAGCTGAAATATTAAAATGTTACAGCTACAAGGGTCAGCTGTTGAAGAAGAAGAAAAAAAATCAATTGTGCCAGCTCTGCCATCTCACTTCCTCTCTCCTCCATGCTCTCTCTCTCTCTCCCTGGCTGGCCTGGCTCCGGCCCTGGCAGAGATCAAGCTGTTCCTCCTGCTTGTAAATACCTTCTTCTCTGTGTGTCCAGGCTATACTGTATGACATGTATGTATGTATGTATGACATTATCAAACTACTATGGATGTTAAATAACAAAGTGCTCATGTGATCACAAACTCCAGCGGCTCCCGTGTCCTTTGTCCTGAATGCATGTCACTGTTTGTTTATATGTGATGTTGAAGTTTCTCCTCACTGGATGGCCCACCAAAATAAGGGCAGCTTCACAAGACTTACTAACATGTTGATATTATGAGTATATATAGCCTATATATATATAGAGAGAGAGAGAGAGAGAGAGACACACACACACACACCACACATTTCTCTGAAGCTGCAATGATTCATTTTCCCCACTGGTTTCCATTGCAGTCACTGACTATGGTTCCTGGGGATGCAAATAGAATAGAAAAGAAGGTTACATTGTGTCCCATTGAGTCATCTGTCATCTTTTTAATCACGTGATTTGCCAGGTTTCAGGTTATAATTAAATCATTAAATAGAATTAGTAATATAATGTTGGATGCAGAGTCATGAAAAAACCTATGCATGATTGATTGATTGATTGATTGATTAAGGTGTCATGCACATATTGCTGTGCCCAGCCCACATGGGCTTTACAGGACACACAGAGAATACAGCAGTAAGAACAATGTATAAAGCAATACAATAAAAACGTCACAGCAACAGTACATTCAAAACAACATAAGACGCGAAGCAACACATTGCTCAGATTGCTCATGAATCAGTGTGATTGAAACAAAAAAATGTTCCCACAATAAATAGCTTGGTTTTGTGTGAGATGAGCGCCATCTACTGATTATGTGCTGTTGTTGCATAGACAAGCAAGACAGAACACATTCTTCCCAGTTCTGTGTTTTACATTTTTGATCAAGTTAAGTGTACATTTCATTACATTTTCTGGCATTATTACATTTTCAGGACATTATTACATTATTGGGTGCGACAAGCATAGAATGATAGATACCAATGGACAAGTGGAACTCTTTATATAATAAAGTAGTGTTACATTATATAGAGTCCGGCGGAAGTAAACACAGCTACAGTAGCTTTATGCGACAGCTCGTTCGGTTAGCTGAGTAGATAGCATCCCGTCTCTATAACTTCGGTGGAAATGTCTACAGTTCAGAGTTTGAAGACGTTCGTCAATGAGCGGCTAACCGCGGCTGCTGATGAAATATTGGGAGAGTTTGTTAAAACTATAGTGGTGTACGAGGAAGAGATCGACCGCCAGCGCAGGCTGCTGGATAGCGTGTTGAGGCCTGAGATAAAGCTACACAGAACAGGTGTGTAAACCCAGCCATCATGTTATCTATATAACGTTACATTGTTTACGAAACAAATGGGATTGTTCGCCGATATTATTGTGCAATGGTTTCACCCAGGTTTAAAAGCGGCCTGGTTTTGACTATCTTATGTCATTCTCAGTGGGTGACCGCAGAGGGCGCGCTTGTTGCTGGCTACAATGGGCTACAATGTAGTCTAGCTAGCCCGTTGTAGGCTACACCGTAGGCTACTGTGCGCTCACATAGGCCTTTTTCACAGCACACATTTGTGTCTAAAAGGCAGGGTAATCACAGGTGCAACGAAAACATTCATGAGTGTTTTCCAACCTCCAATCCATTTAGATGTCCCAGTGCCTTTTAGACACGAAATGACTGCTGTGGAAAAAGGCTAATTCTGCCAGCTGCTGTCAGTAAGTGTGACCAATACCAATAGGCTATTGTAGGCCTATTATGCCTATTCCAAAAGGTAGATAGATACGTAATGCAAATATCACTTAATTCTGCACAAATAAACACATTAGAAAATGTTAGTTCACAGTTTAATTCATAAACTGCAATAATCAAAAAAGGGTTGTTTGTCAAACCTGATTTGAACTTATATTTTAAGTAGGCCTATTTATATATATATTTTTTTACCTCATGTGACATTATGACAAGAACATAACCACTGTTTGAGCGATCACAGAGGAAGCAATGCATTTCATTCAGTGGCCACAGATTTCAGTGTAACACTGTCTGGGATTGACTCTTTTGAGTTAATACACTAATTCTGATTGGCAGAGCTGACTACAAACTTATGTGACTCAAATAATATAGTTAAAATACAGATTTATATTTGATCAAGTGTCCCTACTGTGTCCCTACCAGTATAATAAGAATATACTTTGTCCTCCCTCCTTCAGACCCTCCACAGCCACCTGCCGTTAAAGAGGAGGTTCGCCTTGACCAGCAGCACTGTAACCAGCAGAGGAACTTCAGTCTGGGTCAAGAAGATCCACAACCTCCTCCACAGATTAAAGAGGAACATGTGGAACTCTGCACCAGTCAGGAGGGAGAGCAGCCTTTACTGTGGGAGGAGGCTGATATCTTTAAGTTGACTCCTGCTTGTGATGGAAGAGACCACCGTGAACATCAGTCTCTGCATGCAGATCCTTACCAAACTCAGAGTGTAGCAGATGAGATGAGAGGTTGGCTAGACCCTCTAGCATCTGAATGTGACAGAGAGGTCTCTGCAGTATCAGAACCAGACAGTGATCGCCAGCTCTTCTCTAACAACTGTCATGTAGCTGAGAGCCAAGCGTACAACACATCGAGCTGTCATGTAGCTGAGAGCCAAGCGTACAACACCAGCTTTGGGAACGCAGGATCAACAAGCAGTACTGGACTGAAACCACACAAGAAAACCCACAACAGATCCAACACAAGGTACAAGACGTTCAGCTGCAGAATTTGCAGGAAGACATTCAGTTCTCAGTGGAACCTTGACATGCACGTAAGAACCCACACTGGCGAGAAGCCTTTCAGATGTGACACTTGTGGGAAAACGTTTAACCACAAATTCCACTTCAACACTCACATGAGAAGATGGCACGCTGTCATCCACACAGGTGAGGAGTCGTACACCTGCACCATCTGTGGGAAAAGCCTGAGCTGTGCGAGGAATTTGAAGAAGCACATGACGACCCACACAGGGGAGAAACCCTACAGCTGCGTCTACTGCGGGAAGACCTTTGCCCACAGTACCTATCTCACAAACCATCTCCGAGTGCACACAGGGGAGAAACCTTACGAATGTCGTCTGTGCGGGAAAGGTTTTGCTCTGCGCTTCACTTTGACAAAACACATCAGAACGCACACAGGAGAAAAGCCCTACAAGTGCAGCACGTGTGGGAAAGAGTTCACTACCAGGCAAATCCTAAAACAACACTTGATGACCCATACGGGGCAGAGCCGGCGCGACGGGTGGGCATTCGGTACCAATGCCGGTCCAAATGGACTTTTATGCCCCCCCAAAACGACTGAGTCCACTCATTAACGTTCCACTGTTTAGTATCACTGTTTTGCTCAGAGACGTAGATCAGATCAGATAGCACGGTACTACTGTAGCAGTGCTGAGATTTCCAAGTGTCAGTGAGCATGTCATTGCCAGCTGATTCACTGTGCAGTTTGTCATGTATGGTGCGCCTGTGAGTGGCGGAGAGTTTGTCTCACCCGCGAGCAAGCAGAGTTTGTTTCAATTTGAAAGTGATGTATACATTCGTGGTAAAATGGACACATTTCTTATTATGATTAAAAAAGAAAATCCGCCTAACGTTACTTTTCAATATGTAGGCATAGTGGACGGGTCTGAAAGGCGAACAGGGAGAGACTTGATAATCACCATGTTGCTGCCAGACCACCAAACGACTGTCCCTGCAACAACCTGCAGTTAGAAAGCTCATTTTCAGTGTATCTGCGGTGCAGTGGGTTAAGCAAGACTGAACCATAAACTATGGTCCCTGTACTGGACTAGACTGAACCATGTCCCTGTACTGAACTAGACTGAACCATGTCCCTGTACTGGACTAGACGGAACCATGTCCCTGTACTGGACTAGTAAAAGAATGTGTCACACACCACATTTGAACCTGAATGTAATCGCAGGTGAATTCATGAACGTTAGTAACACTTTCCATGAGTGAAAAACCAGCCCCATTTTTAATAGCAGCTGTGTGGGCTGGAGTGATGTGTTGTTGATTGACTTTATTTGAAGTTACTGTGTGTGATTGTATGCTTTCTTTGCTTGTGTCAGAATATGACAGTAGCCTGGCTTAATATAATATGCCTCTGAGCCAGTTCTTTATGGGTGTAACATTAAGTTCCTAGCAGCAGTGTCTACTGTATATACTATACTATAGCAGTGTCTAGAGCAGTGGTTCTCAAATGGGGGTCCGGGGACCCCCAGGGGTCTGTGGCACTTTGCCAAGGGGTCCACGAAAAGTTTTCAGGAAAATAAAAAATAAAAACTTTGTTGTTGTTGCAAAAGCTTCATAGTTCACAGAAAATATGTTATGCTTTAAATCTAAAATTGTTCATGGATTACAACATTCTAATCTAACAAACCTATCAATTTAAAAGTCAAGCATGTTACCATGGAAACAATTAAGCTTAGCCCAAAATCACAAATCAGAATGAGCGGGTCCCCGGTATATATTTTTTCTTGTAAGGGGTCCTTGGCTGAAAAACATTTGAGAACCTCTGGTCTAGAGTGTGCAATTTGCCTATATATGTCCATGTGAGTCTTTTTAATAAATAATTCTGATTGCATTGATTATTATTCCCGTGCATCTCATGGTGTGTGTGTGTGTGTGCTTTACGATAGATACGATTCTACACTCAAATCAACAACCGCAGAAATCTCACCATAGCCTAATGTTTCTATGTACGTTTCTATGTGAATCTCCCATCCAGAGGGGAGAGACTGGTCTTGACAGGCGTCATCACTGTTGGTTTACAAACCCCCTCTATCTTGCACACTATGACGTCACGTGAAATATTCAGTATTTGCATATAAATGAGTACGGATGCACGATATATTGGCAATCATATCGGTATCGGCCAATGTTAGTAATTTTTTAATATATCGGTATCGGTCCAATGTTGCAATGTTAGTATCGGTTATCGTATCCGGGAAAAATGTTCATATTGAGAGGAAACAATGTGGTAAATCGATGAGTTTTGGGCTTTTCCAAGTGTTTACATTTGTTTTGCAGTATCTACAACATTTGATTATCATACTGTAGAACGTTTTTACACAGATCATATCGACATCGGTTATCAGCCATAATAGCGATGTTAATATCGGTATTGACCAAAATGTTGATATCGGTGCATCCCTAGTTTTGAGGATCTCGTTCATAATACCACCCCTCTCACACACACACACACACACACACACACACACACACAAAGTTTCCAAATCCAGAAGGTGTCTCAAATTCCCTCTTATCAGTGAGTGGGTTGAAGGATTAGGCAACATGGAACATGTCATGTTGTTGAGATAAAGGTGAGATGATCGTGTGAAGGTGTCTAGTCTCATCTCTTACCTCACACCTGTCCTTCCTTTTCCAATGAAGTCGCCCCCCTCACCTCCACCTACTCGTAATACGCTGCAACATGTAGCCTAGAGCTGACACATAAGCCTTTCTTTATCCAGGAAGTTCATTTGAGGTTCCAAGGGTGAGTGATTTGGGATGAACATGCATAAACAGGCCAGTAGGGCGTACTGGTAGCCTGGTAAGAGAAGAGAATTCAGCTTGTTTCCTCCAGGAGGTCACGGGTTTGAATCCTGAACTGACTGAGGAATTCTGAGCGCCGGGGAAAGTGAATGAGAAATCCACAGGTGCCTTTAAGCAAGGCACTTAACCCCCAACATTTGCTCCAATCCAGTTGAGCTTCTCAGGTGTCGACAGCATCAGACTGTGGTTCTACTGGACAGCGCCTCCCAGGTGTGAATGGTGTAACTACTGGACAATTAACGATAACATGTTTTCTGTGGACTGTTCTTGGTTCTAAAGCAAATTTTCCCATGGCTATGTGCCAGGACTGTATTACAACAGTCCCAATGTTGTGAAATCATTTCTCACTTTACTTCCAGTTGTACCTCTATACTATAACACTTATTACTCAATGACAAACTATAACATTTTAATTCATATTGCACTTGGCTTTATATGGCTTTATTTTTTATGGCTTTATTATTGCACCTCGCTCCCAATTTCCCCTCGGGGATCAATAAAGTTTCTGATTTCTGATTTCTCAATGTGTATCTGTGTCCTCTGGTGTGTGTGTGTGTGTGTGGGGGGGGGGGGGGGGGGCAGACCAAAGACAACAAACTGTAGGTGTGATCTGGCTCCAAGTTCCAGAGAAACAAGACTATATCAATATGTATATGACTTTCATCAACACAGAACAATAGATATGTCCAGGATTGGGAAACACACTTTATTTGAAAGATAACAATCAAAGAAACCAAATGGAACAAAGGAACTAGTTCTGCCCTGAGGGATACTGTAGAAAGCATCCAAGTTGTTTTTGGTAGTATTTCACACACACGCACGCACGCACGCACACACACACACACAGCCGGAATAAGCACTTTTAGTTTGATCCACCCCCACCCTTCGACTTGGACTATTCCATTCAGGCCCTTTGGTTAATGCAATGGTCGAGGGGTGATACATTGAATTCACTTTACACTAAAGTACTATGAACTTGGACTATTCTGTTCAGGCTCTTTGATTGTTGTTGCCATGGTGGTCGATGGTGATTGACTTTGGTTCACTCCCTGGCAGCGTGGTGTTCCCTGCAAACACACACACACACACACACAGGCACGTCAGACACTCAAGTCAAAACATCACAACTTTGTAGTGAAGTTCCAACCTAAGAAATAGATGTTTCTTTAAAGGTGCTAGACAGTATTGTGCACTAACAGTCTATTCACACTTTGGCTTCTGTCCAGCCTCCTGACTCAGAGCCCAGTGTTGCTGTTGTGGTTTCACAGTTCAGTGACTGCTGTTCATCTCAGCTTCTCACTGTGGTTAACCACCAAACAACCATGACTCATTTGTGATCATATCTACATGGAGGTTTCCTGCTCTTTTTACATCTTCAAAATTACATATTTTCCTTAATTTCTAGACTTGAAAATTGCAAATTGCAAAAAACTTGCAAATTGATCGGCAGCTATAGGTCACTACACTCTGGCAGAGGATGATTCATCAAAGAGCAAATACGATCATGTGAAAATTTTGAAATTTGATTCCAAATGCTCACTACTGCCCCCAGAAGAAGATTGTGGGAACAACAGGTAACTGAGGTGGAAAAGTAAATATTTGATTATAAGTGCTGCTTGGTGGACCATATGTTGTATGTTGAATTTACCAGTGGACACTAATAATTAAAAATGTCTTCATTTATGTGTTGTGAGGTTACTATCCTCGCAAAAGCAATCTTCCAGATCTCACCATGGAGTTTGATGTGATGTTTCCTCCCATACAAAGACAGAGAGGGAACTCACAGCCATTGCCAAATTGCCAATACATTTTAAAATTTGACATATTATTGGAACATGCGTTCATTCTGATGAGAAACGTTTAACTATATTTTGGCATAGGGTTTACATGATGTACGTTGGAGGGGCAATGCATCAGAACAGCTGAAGAAAAAGGTACCTTGAACTTGTCTTTCTTGCATCGTTTCTTCACTTTATCCATGTAGGTGATCATCTTGATGACCCACTGGCTGTTGGCAGGTGTACAAAGACGTTTTCCCCCTCTAGCATGAAAACTGCAAGTAATCACATCATCAAAGTGAAGGTAAGACTCAAACCAGGATTTAAATTATATTATTCATTGGAGCAACTATCTTTCTCCTGAGTAACATCATCCACTATGTAGACCAGGGTTCAAACTGAGAGTGGGGGTGCAGTTGGTTGGAGGCGGGTGGTTTGGGCAAACTCACACATGTTCATGGGCCAGACTACTCCACTATTTGATATATGTGACTTCAGCACTTTTATAATTTATTTTATTTTACAAGTAACTTTTATAATAAACACTTCCACTTCCATATCTTATAGATTTTTTTTGCATAACCAGCTACTAAACCATGAATAAAGATTGCTGCGAGGTTGTTCACGTAGTATAATTGATACCATAATGAGCAAAGAGAGAGACTTGGGACTCAGTTCAAACCCTGATGTAAACACGGACAGATTTCTGTTAGCCAGTGACATCATCATCATCCATCTCATTAACCAATGGTAAACTTACATCACTGCATCAAGCGAGCAGCCTTGTCCGCTGATCTGGCGGTGGTAGTTTATGATCCAATGTTTTATGCCCTTCCCAAATGGAACATCACTGACCCTCAGACAGCAGTCTGGGAGTGTCTGAGCCACTGTCACTAAGAGACAGAAAGGAAATCAGTTCAGTTACATCCAAAACTTGATTTTCCTGGATTTTACTTAGAAAACACAAAATAAAAACACACAAGTCACCACAAAATATAAGTCAAAAAGCAATTGATAAGACTTTTGTCTTGTCTGTTAAAAACAAAATTCTAAATTCATGCAAAACAGAAATTCACAGGTAAATGATTGTGTGTGGTTTGTTTTCTTTCTTTGTCTCTCTGTTTCTTCCAATCTAATCCATGTCTGTTGAGTCCCTAATCATATCAGCCTATCTACAGTAGCTTGCTTTTTCAAAATAGCCTACACAATAGCTATAGTCAAGTCGAGTCAAGTCAAGTTTATTTGTATAGCTCTAATTCACAAGCATGTCTCAGAGGACCTCCTTTATATAGCCTATAAGCATGTGGGCAAAATTTGTTTGTTCTCTGTTCTCTGTTTCAATTATTGTCCCAGAGGCATTGTGACATCACAAATTATGTAATCAGTGATATCATAAGTCACTGATGATGTCATCAGTGATGTCATAAGACACTAACGATGTCATCAGTGATGTCATAAGACACTGACGATGTCATCAGTGATGTCATAAGACTGATGGATGTAAACTTAAGGGGCACACACACACACACACACACACACACACACACACACACATGTAAACTTAAGGGCAATAACATTTTGTGAGCAACACACACACACACACACACACACACACACACACACACACACACACACACACACACACACACACACCCACACCACATCAATAGATGGGACGGCACGGTGGCTCAGTGGTTAACACTGTTGCCTCACAGCAAGAAGGTCCCGGGTTCGAACCCCGGTCCGTCCCATGTCCTTTCTGTGTGGAGTTTGCATGTTCTCCCCGTGTCCGTGTGGGTTTTCTCCGGGTGCTCCGGTTTCCTCCCACCATCAAAGAAAGACATGTATGTTAGGGTTAATACTCCTGTCAGTGCCCCTGACCAAGGTACTGGCAAAATAGCTGGAGTTGGTCCCCGGGCGCTGCACAGTGGCTGCCCACTGCTCCTACTTCTAGGAAGGTTCCTAGTAGAGGATGGGTCAAATGCAGAGGATGAATTTCCCCAAGGGGATAAATAAAGGATAACTTAGAGCAGGCGAGGCCACGCAGCAGCCGAGCTGTGGGCGAGGCTGCGTATGTGAGCTGCAGGGCGGGTGAACCCGCGCAATGGGCGAGCATAGGAATTGAGCGAGCATAGCTAGTGTTGTGTTAAAGGCATTGTAGGAGCCATTCATGTCACTGTCTGTTTCTAGTTTTAGCCTACTTTAAGTTTTCCACTGGTGGCAGTGTGGACAGGTGTGTGTGTGTGTGTGTGTGTGTGTGTGTGTGTGTGTGTGTGTGTGTGTGTGTGTGTGTGTCTATTGTGTGTTTACCTGATTGTAATATTAAAGAGACTAATTAAGGTGGATTTCAAGGCACACAGCCACTCAAACAAAGTACAGAGATGCCTGATGTGAATACATTTAGAACTATTTTAAATATCGTCCCATTTACTGAATTCACACATTTTCCTGCATGCTTGCTAAACTACTGCTGCCATTTGGACCCATTCCCAAGATAATGAATGAATTAAGTTCACACAACTAATGCTTATAGGAGAGACACAGAGTAGCTACACAAAAGAGCCACCATTGAAATTATTCAGATGGATTTGAGCATGGCAGAGAGAACTCCACATGTACAGCAGCAGCAGAAGAAGAGGACTGAGGAAGGCTGAGAAGAAGTGATGATGCCTCTAGAGCTGGAGGTGTGCTGGCTATGCAATAACTAGCCTGTTTCCCTCAGTAACTACAAGGTAGCCTATGTGAGGTGACTGCCTCTCTCACACACTTTTAAGCACATTGCCGAAACTCTTTGTTTCGGCAATGTTTGCTCTGCATGGCGCTCCCTGGTTAAAGAAATGTTAAACAAATAAAAACAATGTGCCAAGTTTCACTACACTGTGTATGCCCCACTGTACCCATCTAGTCAGATCTCAGACTCTAAGCAGGTCCGGGCCTGGTTGTTATTTGGATGGGAGACCGTCTGGGAATACCAGGTGCTGTAAGCTTCTTTTCTCACCAATAGAGACAGGGCTCTGGATTGCAAAGCTAGCAGCCACTTGTTAGCTGCAATTTGTGGCAAGAAGTTGTGCTTGTTTGGGAACCTTAAGTTAAGATTTTCCTTAGAGTATGAGTTAAGATATCCATAAAATAGAATCGGTTGCACAAAACACCCTTAAATCTTGTGCTTATGTTTTCCTTATAATGTTTAACCTTAAGGTGAAGATTTAAGGGTGTTTTGTGCAACCGATTTTATTTTATGGACACCTTAACTTGGACTCTACGGAAAATCTGAACTTAAGCTGCTTTGTGCAACCGGCCCCTGGCCTTTGCACCCTTAGGACAGAGCATGGGGGTGAATGCGGATTGACTCGCTCTTGCAGCTAGCCTCGAGTGGCCATTCGAGAAACTCTAGATTCCAGTACTCCCGCACCCGCCATCAATGTGACCAAGAAAGCTTGCCCCCTCTGGACAGAGAAGTCATCTTCTTTTTTTTTGTAAATAAAGTTTTTATTTATTTACACACATAGACAGCATAAACATAAACAAACATTTTTACTTTCACTTATACATTTCCAGGCCTGTAATAAATGAACATACTTGGTTCCGTGATATATTCACAAACAAAATAAATAATAATAATTAAAGCAATATAATATAATATAAGCCACATCACAGTGTCCCAGTCGTGCTACATGTATGAGCAAAGAAGCGGTCCCATGCAATTTTGAAATCATCATTTCTATCATTGACTCTTGCCAACATGTGTTCATATGATACTATTTCTAACATGAATTCTACCCACTTTTTTAAATCTGGAGAGGATGTACTTTTCCAGAATCATTCTGGCAGCCGTGGCCACGCCTACATTTATCACTGCAAAGTCATACTTCGATATATTTGGCACTTCTGTTTGGTCCCCCAACAGGCATAACCTTGGTGACACAGGCACCTCCGAGCCCAACCATTTAGAAGTCATCTTCTTGACTTCCTTCATGACCTGGAATACTCGACACGTGACGTCAAAAGTCAGTGAATTATGCACACAACTTAATATCTCAGATTTCTTCAAAAGAAAGACAAAAAAAAAAGACACACACATAGTGTGTGTCGAAACGTTAGTCTTCTTTGCACCTTATTACCCCCCCCCCCCCCCCCCTCCCCCAAAGTGAATCTTGTGCTCATGTATCCTCTTTGGGTTCAGTCGTTCAGAAGTGGCCCATTGAACGTAGTTCCTCGAATGGCCTCTTGAGGCTGGCTCTAAAAGGGATTTGTTCACCATTCACCTCCATGTTAAAATGGCTGACTTCACAACAGGATTAAGCATGTTTACAGCCTGGGTCAAAACACGGTTTTGGTCTATATCTACTTACACGCACACACACGCACGCACACGCACACGCACACACACACACACACACACACACACACACACACACACACACACACACACACACACACACACACACACACACACACATTCATACTTTCACATTGATGACAATATGGCTTCTACCTTTAACATAGGTTTGTACACAATCCTCAATATTCTACAATACAAACTCCACAAAACATATAAAACTTCATTCATTTGATCTCTATTTTATTTATATATTTATATCATAGACTGAATGAACGAGAGAGAGAGAGAGAGAGGGAGAGAGGTTTTTAGCAAGAGAACGAATCAGCACTTTCTTCTAGTTTGATAAACCCCTTCTGTTGCCGAGAGACTATAATTCCCATTCAGGCTCTTTGATTGTTGTTGCTATGGCGATGGAAGGGACTGCACTTTAGTTCACTCCCTGGCAGCGTGGTGTTCCCTGCAAACACACACACACACACACACACACACACACACACACACACACACACACACACACACACACACACACACACACACACACACACACACACACACAGACACGTCAGACACTCAAGTCAAAACATCACAACTTTGTACTGAAGTTCCAACCTAAGAAATAGATGTTTCTTTAAAGGTGCTAGACAGTATTGTGTACTAACAGTCTATTCACACTTTGGCTTCTGTCCAGCCTCCTGACTCAGAGCCCAGTGCTGTTCATCTCAGCTTCTCACTGTGGTTAACCACCAAACAACCATGACTCATTTGTGATCATATCTACATGGAGGTCTCCTGCTCTTTTTACATCTCCAAAATTATACATATTTTCCTTAATTTCTAGACTTGAAAATTGCAAATAGCAAAAAACTTGCAAATTGATCGGCAGCTAGCTGACTACACTCTGGCAGAGGATGATTCATCATAAGAGCAAATACTATCATGTCAAATGAAAATATGTAGTGAATTTAGAAATTTGATTTAAATTGCTCACTACTGCCCCCAGAAGAAGATTGTGGGAACAACAGGTAACTGAGCTGGAAAAGTAAATATTTGATAATAAGTGATGCTTGGTGGACCATATTATGTTGTATGTTGAATTTACCAGTGGACACTAATGATTAAAAATGTCTTAATTTATGTGTTGTGAGGTTACTATCCTCGCAAAAGCAATCTTCCAGATCTCACCATGGAGTTTGATGTGATGTTTCCTCCCATACCAAGACAGAGAGGGAACTCACAGACATTGCCAAATTGCCAATACATTTAAAAATTTGGCATATTATTGGAACATGCGTTCATTCTGATGAGAAACGTTTAACTATATTTTGGCATAGGGTTTACATGATGTACTTTGGAGGGGCAATGCATCAGAACAGCTGAAGAAAAAGGTACCTTGAACTTGTCTTTCTTGCATAGTTTCTTCATGTGATCCATGTGGGTGATCATCTTGCTGACCCACTCGCTGTTGGCAGGTGTACAAAAGCTAGTTCCCCCTCTCATGTGAAAACTGCAAGTAATCACATCATCAAAGTGAAGGTTAGACTCAAACCAGGATTTAAATCACAAACTGCATTCATTGGAGCAACTATCCTTCTCCTGAATAACATCATCCACCATGTAGACGAGGGTTCAAACTGAGAGTGGGGGTGCAGTTGGTTGGAGGCGGGTGGGGGGGGCAAACCCACAAATTTTCATGGGCCAGACTACTCCACTATTTGGTATGTGTGACTTCAGCACTTCTATAATTTATTTGATTTGATAAGTACTTTTATAATAAACACTTCCACTTCCATATCTCATAGATTTTTTTTTGCATAACCAGCTACTAAACCATGAATAAAGATTGCTGCGAGGTTGTTCACGTAGTATAATTGATACCATAATGAGCAAAGAGAGAGACTTGGGACTCAGTTCAAACCCTGATGTAAACACAGACAGATTTCTGTTAGCCAGTGACATCATCATCATCCATCTCATTAACCAATGGTAAACTTACATCACTGCATCAAGCGAGCGGCCTTGTCCGCTGATCTGGCGGTGGTAGTTTATGATCCAATGTTTTATGCCCTTCCCAAATGGACCATCATTGGTCCTCAGCAAGCAGTCTGGGAGTGTCTGAGCCACTGTCACTAAGAGACAGAAAGGAAATCAGTTCAGTTACATCCTACATCCTACAAACTTGATTTTCCTGGATTTTACTTAGAAAACACAAAATAAAAACCCACAAGTCACCACAAAATATAAGTCAAAAAGCAAGACTTTTGTCTTGTCTGTTAAAAACAAAATTCAAAATTCATGCAAAACAGAAATTCACAGGTAAATGATTGTGTGTGGTTTGATTTCTTTCTTTGTCTCTTTGTTTCTTCCAATCTAATCCATGTCTGTTGAGTCCCTAATCATATCAGCCTATCTACAGTAGCTTGCTTTTTCAAAATAGCCTACACAATAGCTATAGTCAAGTCGAGTCAAGTCAAGTTTATTTGTATAGCTCTAATTCACAAGCATGTCTCAGAGGAATTCCTTTATATAGCCTATAAAAGGGAGCATGTGGGCAAAGTTTGTTTGTTCTCTGTTCCCCGTTTCAATTCTTGTCCCAGAGGCATTGTGACATCACTAATGATGTCATAAGTCACTGATGATGTCATCAGTGATGTCATAAGACTGATGGATGTAAACTTAAGGGGCAGACACACACACACACACACACACACACACACACACACACACACACACATGTGTAAACTTAAGGGCAATAACATTTTGTGAGCAACACACACACACACACACACACACACACACACACACACACACACACACACACACACACACACAGCAGAAGAAGAAGAGGCCACAGAGTGAACTCACCTGTACAGCAGCAGCAGAAGAAGTAGAGGACAGAGAGAACTCACCTGTACAGCAGCAGCAGAAGAAGAGGACAGAGAGAACTCACCTGTACAGCAGCAGCAGAAGAAGAGGACACAGAGTGAACTCACCTGTACAGCAGCAGCAGAAGAAGAGGACACAGAGAGAACTCACCTGTACAGCAGCAGCAGAAGAAGAGGACAGAGAGAGAACGTTAGGGTTGTGCTACAACCCAGGTTTTACGAGTGAGAACGAGAGCTCTCACTAGTGCCTAGTTCGCTGCGTACGCAGCACTATGGAAGACTGTCATTTTTGCTCCAAAAATTACTTTACATTAAAACCTGACCACGCCCCTTTAGGTGACGTGGTGCCCCCCTGGGGCTGACTGGGCCACCCACCTCACCCCCGTGACTACGTCACGGCCAGTCAGCCCAGGGTCCGCCACTCATTTCTTCCAGCCAGCTGAGATCCGACGCACCCAGAGACGCATCGACGCAGCAAGTCTGGGTAGTGAGAGCTCTCGTTCTCACTCGTAAAACCTGGGTTGTAGCACAACCCTAACGTTTTACTTCGTTTCGAACTCAAGCTCTCACTAGTGCCTCAATTCAACCGACCTTGCTGCCGGGAGCACCCCACAGGGCGACCCGAAAGGCACCGGTGAACCACGGCCATATGGCAACGTTTATGCCTAACCGTCTGACATATTAGAGTGGCAACGATACTACTTTCTTGCCACCGACAGCACCGCGTGCGCGAACTGCGAACCGGACACGTCGAGACTGTAGTACCTGACAAAAGTGTGATGAGAGGACCATGATGCCGCGGCACACATGTCCTCCACCGACACACCACGCAACAACGCAGAGGATGTAGCAACACCTCGCGTAGAATGCGCCTTGATACCCTCCGGGGGAACCTTGCCCACGGCAGAGTATGCCAACGCGATCGCCTCCACTATCCAGTGTGATAAGCGATCCTTGGAAAGGGGTCCGCCCTGGGCCCTTTGCCCAAAGCAAACCAACAGCTGATCTGTAATGCGTAATGAACGCGTCCTGGCCACATAGGCCGAGAGCGCCCTTACGGGGCACAGCATGTGCAAACGTCTCTCCTCACCCGAACTGAACGGCGGGGGACAGAATGCCGATAAGTCTATTACCATAGACCTATTCATAGCTTTCAAGGGGCGTTACGTAGGTACAAGGAACGCCCCTTCTGGCGGTCAAAACTCAAAACAACAATGGCGCTGAACACTGACCAGACGCAGCTGCAGCAAAAAGCGGTCTTTTTTCCTCCAGTTTCCAGTCAGGAATATTTAAACGCAGCACAGCTCTGTTTCATTAGTGACATACTGACACGATGAATCGATTCACTTTGCACCGTGAATCCAGTGTCTGCTTCATATTGGAAACGCAGCACAGCTCTGCCAGTAAAAAGCAGTTCCCTCGTAAGGGGACTGGTGTGGGTGTGGGTGTGTGTGTGTGAGTTTTCTTTCTCTGACGGCATTCTGTAAAAGCACAAGCCAGGCGTGTCTCCTCGTCGGTTAGTGCAACCGATAGCACAACAGGTATCCGGCATTTCGGCTGAACAAACAGCGTGAGAAACTAGTGACTCGGCGGGCACTGCGGAATGAACAAGTTTTTTTTTGACCGCCAGGTGGGCGTTCCCGGCAGAACGTAACGCCCCTTGAAAGCTATGAATAGCTGGCATTAATATTCTTGGGCTGGTACGCCGGGTTAGGTCGCAACGTAACCCTGCGCCCATCGTCCCCAAAAACCATACAGGCCTGCTGTACCGAGAGGGCAATCAGGTCACCGACTCTCTTCCCTGACGATAAGGCCAGCAGCAGCGCGGTCTTTAAGGACAGAAACTTTAAATCGGCGGAGTCCCATTTGGGAAAAACGCACCGCAACGGCGGGCGCAGTTTACGCGCCCCCTTCATGAAGCGCGAGACCAAAGGGCACACCCCCACGGGGGTCCCTTCAATCCCCATGTGGCAAGCCGAAATCGCGGCTACGTACACCTTAAGCGACTGCGGGGACTGCCCCTCGTCAAGCAAGCTTTGAAGGAAACAGAGAACTGGACGCACGCTGCAGTTCACTGGATCCACACCCTTACTTGTGCACCATCGCGAAAAAACCCGCCACTTGTACGCATATTGAGTGTGGGTCGAAGCAGCCCTAGCACTCTGAATAGTGCGCACCACATTGTCGGGCAAGCCCTGTGCTAGCAACTGGTCCCGTTCAGGAGCCAGACTGCTAGCTTCCACCTGCCTGGGGAGGGGTGGAACACCTCCCCCTCCACCTGGGACAGGAGATCGGTCCGCACCGGCAATGCCCACGGCGGGCCCTGCGCCAGGGAGACCAGGTCCGCAAACCATGTCTGCCTGGGCCAGAACGGGGCCACTAGAACGAGCCGGAGACGCTGTTCCCTCACCCTGTCCAACACCTGACGGATCACGGGGATCGGTGGAAACGCATAGAGCCCCTCCCGTGGCCACGCGTTCGCCAACGCGTCGTGTCCCAACGGGGGGCTGTCCTCCTGGATCGAGAACCACAATGGGCAGTTCTCGCGCGTCGATGCGAAGAGATCGACGCGGGCACGACCGAACCTGGCCCAAATCTGTTCCACCACCTGAGGGTGGAGGCACCACTCCGTATGACGGGGGTAGCCTCGAGACAGCAGGTCGGCGCCGTAATTCAGCCGTCCCGGCAGATAGACCGCCAACACTGACAGGAGACGGGGATACGCCCACAGGTGAATCTCCGCTGCTAACCGGTTCAAAGTCTTCGACCGCACACCGCCCTGTTTGTTCAGGTGGGCGATCGCCGCCATATTGTCCGAGCGAATCAGCACATGGCGTCCATGTCTGACTCGCTGGAAATGAAGCAGAGCGAGGCGGATCGCCTCCAGCTCCAAGACGTTTATGTGGCGATGCTCCTGAGCCTCCCGCCGGCCGTTCGCCGACAGAAGCCCGCACACCGCACCCCAACCCCAGAGGGAGGCGTCGGTGCGAATCACTAGCCTGAGCGGGACCGGGCCCAATCGAGTGCCCCTCGATAGGTAACGGGGGTCTGCCCATATGGCCAAAGCCTGGCGGGCCTGACCTGTCATAGGCACCCTGCAATGACGGTCCCTGGCTGGATCCAAGCGCAACGCAAGGAACCAGATATGGAACGGACGCATGTGTAGCCTCCCCAGGGGGAGCACATGCAGTGCCGAGGCCATCAGGCCCAACATGACTGTGCACTGAAGCACTGACACCGAGGAGCATAGACTTAATGCCCTCGCTGTCCGCACCGTGCGCGCCTGTCGCTCCCCGAAAGGCGGGCTCGCATGGCCCGGGAGTTCAACTCGAGCCCCAGGAAGATCGCCGTCTGCTCTGGGGCGAGGCAGCTCTTTTTCCAGTTCACCAGGAACCCTAAGGTTTGTAGGTGATCTGTCACCACCTTGGTATGTTTCATGGCACCGATCCTCGAGCCGGCCACAATAAGAGCGTCGTCGAGGTAAAGGAAGATGCGAACCCCTCTCGCGCGGAGGGGGGCCAAGGCCGTCTCCACGCAAGCCGTGAAGGTTCGCGGGCTCAAAGACATGCCGAAAGGCAAGACACAGAACTCGTAAGCCTTCCCCAGGAAGGAGAACCTCAGGTATTTCCTGTGTCTCTTGACCACGTGGACATGGAAGAACGCATCTTTCAGGTCCACGGAAGTAAAGAAATCCCCCTGTCTCAACGCGTTGAAGAGGTGGGGAAAAGAGAACATTCGGAACGGGAACTTCCTCAGCGTCTTGTTGAGGCGGCGGAGGTCCAGAATTGGACGCATGGAGCTGTCCTTTTTGGGCACGACGAAGTACCTGTGGTAGAAGCCCGAGCGCACCTCTGCCTTGGGGCCCGAGCGGATCGCCCCCTTGGCGAGGAGCAAAATGACCTCCTTGTGGAGTATGTCCATGGACTCCCCTTCCACGGCCGTATCGTGGGTCCCGTCGAACCTGGGTGGGGCCCTGGCAAATTGCAGGGCGTAACCCTTCCGAAGGGTGCGCCGCAGCCACGGGGAACACAGACGCTCCCAGGCCTCGAGCCTGTCGGGCAACGATGGTCTGAGTATATTGTTGGGCACCGGGGGACCCGGTGCTTTGGCTGGGGAAGAAAAAGGGGGGGCGGGACAAAAGAGGCTAAGCCCCCCTGCCGGTTTCTTACGCGGGCTCCGCCTACTGACGTGCCCTGTGAGCGTGTTGAACCGGCGAAACCCCCCAGCCGTGCAGCTTTTGCCGGCTGGGGGGAGTAAGGAGGCAAGACTCTCTTTTGACCGCCGGATGCGGACTCGTCCGCTCGTGCGGTCCCCAGGAGAGCTCCCGACCAACGATGGGCCCATGGCACCATCGATGGTGGGCTTGTCCCGGGGGCCTCCTGACGGCGGATAAGCGATCCTGGGAGAGCTCCCGACCGAACTCGGGCGCTGGGCACCGAGGACGGTGGGCTTGTCCCTAAAGCTACAAGCCGAAGGCTGGCCCTGAAGCCAAGCCCCGGCGAGCTGGGTTGGGTAGGCCCCTGCTGAGTCCCAGACTGAAGTTGAGAGCTGAGCTCCAACGACGGTGGGCTCATAGCCCCCCCCCCTTCCCCAGGGAGGTGACTAAGTACGGGACTGGTTACCCGCTCCCCGCGCACCCCCTCGTTTTGGGGGGCGGGGGCCGCGTACCCTGGCCTGCCGTGGGACCCATGATGGGCCCACCGCGGCTGGGTGGGGCGCATCCATTGGGGGCGCCCTAGCCGGTGAGACTCGTACCCGCTGGCGCGGGGCGGTCCGTGGCGGCGGAGGCCCCGGAGGATGACTCTGCGCGCGCGCTTGGACCTGGAACCGGCGGTCCTCCCCTTTCGCCTGCTTGGGCATGAGGGTGCTGACCGCCGCCGAGTCCCTCTGACGCGCCTCCAACCGCTGGGCCAAGTCTTCCACGGAGGAGCCGAACAGGCCCTCCGGGGAGATCTGAGCCCCCAGCAGCCTCCTCTTATCCTGCTCAAGGAGCTGGGTAAGATTTAGCCACAGGTGGCGGTGGGTGAGAACGGAGAAGGCCATGACCTTCCCACTGTTCTGCGCCAGGCAGTCTACCATACGCATGGCGTAATCCGTGGCCATCCTGAGCTCTGTAAACAGCTCGGGGGCAGGGTCACCTTGCATCTCCCGCAGGAGCACCGGTAGCCCTGCAAAATGGCCAGGTTGTTGGTCATGGCGGCGGACTGCCCCGCCGCCAAGTACGCCTTTTCGGCCAACTTGGCTGTAAGTTGGCACGCCTTAGAGGGCAAAGCGGGCCTTGCGGGGTTAGGGGCCAGGTGTCTGGCCACCATATCCTCGAGGGGAGGCATCGCGGTTAACGCGAGTTTATCCGCCCCCTCTAAGGCCGACCACGGAGCCATGCCCGCGCAGAGTGGCTTGGCCTCCTGACGCTTTGTTCACACAGACAACCTACGCCTTGCCTTGCCTCAACCCACGCCTACACCGAGCTGGGCGTGAACCTGTTACACGCTTTTGCGATCACACCGCACGCCTTTTGCACGCCGAACCTGGAGCCGAGTCACAAGCGCCTCTCCTCTCTCCCGACTGTATTTTTTCACGTGTTGTCCAGAATTGTCATGGGTAGCCTCTAGGTAAAATAAATCTGATATATTTAATGTTCTATTGATGCTGGATATGTATAACCAGGTCTGACTATAGTCGGACATTTTAGAGAGGTGATCTTGCAAGAATATGTGCTGGCACAACAACATTGTCCATCTTGCTTCTTCGGTCGCTATTCTCTCTCATGAAGATTTGTTTGCCGACGGGGAGAAAGCCCCACGTGATAGCCACCCGTCAATCTCTCTGTCTCTCTGCTCAACATGTTGTAGTAACTCCATTTTATTTTGAAATTCAGTTGACTTTGCTATTTCCGACGGATATTGTGCGTTTTTCTTTCATGGCTTGACAGAAGAAGTCTGCCTGCACGCGCCTTGTCGGCTTCAAAATATAACTCCCGCCTATTCGATAAAATCGGCAAGGCACAGGCAAGGCGTGGGTACACGCAGGGTTCACGCTCAGGCGGCCGGTGTACACAGCCTCGTTGACTAAAACGGACGCCTATTAAAAAGCGTGGGTAAATGCAAGGCATAGGCAAGGCTTGGGTCGTCGGTGTGAACCCAGCCTGAGGCCTTTCCCATCCTGACTGCACCGCGCGAACCACGTCTATACAGACGGGCAGCCGGGGCTTCGGGCGGGGTGCCTGTGGTGCCTGGAGTGGCTGGTAATAGCAACCCCGCAGCACTGATTCGAGGGGCGGAGGTGGTTCGGCCCGAGCGATGCCGAGCTTCGCTGCAGCCCTAAACATTACCCCCAGAAACTGCTTCTGATAGGGCTCGTTGAGGCTAGCCTCCGAACGGGTCCCCACCAGAGAGGTGACCGTGGTAGCGCGGTCCCATTCCTCCCCGCCAGACAACTCCCCTTGGGGGGCGTCCTGGGGGGGAATAATGGGGTCGTAGGGGAAGAGCCCCCCCTGTTGTAACACAGGGTCGATGGGCTCGTCCCCCCAGTTCAAAACCTGCTGCTCGGGTAGGACCGGGGAGCCCTGCTCGTCAGGTAGCTCCTCTTCCTCCGAGCGGTCAGACCCACCGCATGTGCCTCCCTCGGGAGGTGCATGGCTAAGCCGCGGGCCCACCTGGACAAAGAGCATCGCTCTTTCCCGTAAAACGGCCAGGGTAAAGCCTTCGCAGGCCCGGCAGAAATCGGGCTTCAGCAGGGCGTCGCTAGCATGGTTATGCCCGAGGCAAAACACACACTCCCTGTGGCGGTCCTGGATCGCCAATGTAGCCTCACAGCTAACACAGCTCTTGGCTGTCTCCCCCTGTCTCATGGCAGCCGCCCGGTTCATTGTGCGAGTAAGCAAAGCTAACCCGCCAACAAGCCCCGCCGACTGTACCAGAATTAGCGGTAGTTAACCGTGTAAGCTGACTAATTACAGTAGCTTGCAACGGTGAAGATGCTGGAGTGCTACAAGCTAGCTGCTAGCTGCACGAGACAACTAGCTAGCTATCTATCTAACGTTACTCCAGCCGGAGAAACGTGCGCGCTCTAACACCTAGTAGCTCGCGCCTAAAGTACCTAGCAAACAGAAGCAACCGCACGGATGCAAGCTAACTATCTGTGACAACTGTGCTAATTAGCCCGTTGTTCTAGTGCTAACGGTACAAGCTATTCTGCACGTATGCAACCTAGCTAAGAGTTTTGAGTGCAGACCTGAGTCAGCGCCAAAGCCTAACACAACGTTACTCGTACCCGCGTACGAGTCCCTACTCGGACTCGTACCCGCTGGCGCGGGGCGGTCCGTGGCGGCGGAGGCCCCGGAGGACGACTCTGCGCGCGCGCTTGGACCTGGAACCGGCGGTCCTCCCCTTTCGCCCGCTTGGGCATGAGGGTGCTGACCGCCGCCGAGTCCCTCTGACGCGCCTCCAACCGCTGGGCCAAGTCTTCCACGGAGGAGCCGAACAGGCCCTCCGGGGAGATCTGAGCCCCCAGCAGCCTCCTCTTATCCTGCTCAAGGAGCTGGGTAAGATTTAGCCACAGGTGGCGGTGGGTGAGAACGGAGAAGGCCATGACCTTCCCACTGTTCTGCGCCAGGCAGTCTACCATACGCATGGCGTAATCCGTGGCCATCCTGAGCTCTGTAAACAGCTCGGGGGCAGGGTCACCTTGCATCTCCCGCAGGAGCACCGGTAGCCCTGCAAAATGGCCAGGTTGTTGGTCATGGCGGCGGACTGCCCCGCCGCCAAGTACGCCTTTTCGGCCAACTTGGCTGTAAGTTGGCACGCCTTAGAGGGCAAAGCGGGCCTTGCGGGGTTAGGGGCCAGGTGTCTGGCCACCATATCCTCGAGGGGAGGCATCGCGGTTAACGCGAGTTTATCCGCCCCCTCTAAGGCCGACCACGGAGCCATGCCCGCGCAGAGCGGCTTGGCCTCCTGACGCTTTGTTCACACAGACAACCTACGCCTTGCCTTGCCTCAACCCACGCCTACGCCGAGCTGGGCGTGAACCTGTTACACGCTTTTGCGATCACACCGCACGCCTTTTGCACGCCGAACCTGGAGCCGAGTCACAAGCGCCTCTCCTCTCTCCCGACTGTATTTTTTCACGTGTTGTCCAGAATTGTCATGGGTAGCCTCTAGGTAAAATAAATCTGATATATTTAATGTTCTATTGATGCTGGATATGTATAACCAGGTCTGACTATAGTCGGACATTTTAGAGAGGTGATCTTGCAAGAATATGTGCTGGCACAACAACATTGTCCATCTTGCTTCTTCGGTCGCTATTCTCTCTCATGAAGATTTGTTTGCCGACGGGGAGAAAGCCCCACGTGATAGCCACCCGTCAATCTCTCTGTCTCTCTGCTCAACATGTTGTAGTAACTCCATTTTATTTTGAAATTCAGTTGACTTTGCTATTTCCGACGGATATTGTGCGTTTTTCTTTCATGGCTTGACAGAAGAAGTCTGCCTGCACGCGCCTTGTCGGCTTCAAAATATAACTCCCGCCTATTCGATAAAATCGGCAAGGCACAGGCAAGGCGTGGGTACACGCAGGGTTCACGCTCAGGCGGCCGGTGTACACAGCCTCGTTGACTAAAACGGACGCCTATTAAAAAGCGTGGGTAAATGCAAGGCATAGGCAAGGCTTGGGTCGTCGGTGTGAACCCAGCCTGAGGCCTTTCCCATCCTGACTGCACCGCGCGAACCACGTCTATACAGACGGGCAGCCGGGGCTTCGGGCGGGGTGCCTGTGGTGCCTGGAGTGGCTGGTAATAGCAACCCCGCAGCACTGATTCGAGGGGCGGAGGTGGTTCGGCCCGAGCGATGCCGAGCTTCGCTGCAGCCCTAAACATTACCCCCAGAAACTGCTTCTGATAGGGCTCGTTGAGGCTAGCCTCCGAACGGGTCCCCACCAGAGAGGTGACCGTGGTAGCGCGGTCCCATTCCTCCCCGCCAGACAACTCCCCTTGGGGGGCGTCCTGGGGGGGAATAATGGGGTCGTAGGGGAAGAGCCCCCCCTGTTGTAACACAGGGTCGATGGGCTCGTCCCCCCAGTTCAAAACCTGCTGCTCGGGTAGGACCGGGGAGCCCTGCTCATCAGGTAGCTCCTCTTCCTCCGAGCGGTCAGACCCACCGCATGTGCCTCCCTCGGGAGGTGCATGGCTAAGCCGCGGGCCCACCTGGACAAAGAGCATCGCTCTTTCCCGTAAAACGGCCAGGGTAAAGCCTTCGCAGGCCCGGCAGAAATCGGGCTTCAGCAGGGCGTCGCTAGCATGGTTATGCCCGAGGCAAAACACACACTCCCTGTGGCGGTCCTGGATCGCCAATGTAGCCTCACAGCTAACACAGCTCTTGGCTGTCTCCCCCTGTCTCATGGCAGCCGCCCGGTTCATTGTGCGAGTAAGCAAAGCTAACCCGCCAACAAGCCCCGCCGACTGTACCAGAATTAGCGGTAGTTAACCGTGTAAGCTGACTAATTACAGTAGCTTGCAACGGTGAAGATGCTGGAGTGCTACAAGCTAGCTGCTAGCTGCACGAGACAACTAGCTAGCTATCTATCTAACGTTACTCCAGCCGGAGAAACGTGCGCGCTCTAACACCTAGTAGCTCGCGCCTAAAGTACCTAGCAAACAGAAGCAACCGCACGGATGCAAGCTAACTATCTGTGACAACTGTGCTAATTAGCCCGTTGTTCTAGTGCTAACGGTACAAGCTATTCTGCACGTATGCAACCTAGCTAAGAGTTTTGAGTGCAGACCTGAGTCAGCGCCAAAGCCTAACACAACGTTACCCCAGCCGGGGAAAACGTTCACATGAGCTGCACGGCGGCAGCTAAACAACAGTTAACAATGAAAGACACCCTTAGCTTTGGATGGCTTGATCCGATGCCGCTGGTGAAGAGCACAGGAACGGGTCCCCGAATCCTGATTTACTGTATCTCGTGCACGCGAACCTCTTGAGGTGGGCAAATCAACCGGAGCGAGTCTATTTATCCAAGCTATGAAGAGCGCTAATTTCAGAGCTAACCGCGGAGCTTAAGAAAACGACGTCCTCACACTGGCTGGAAGAAACGAAGAGTGGCGGACCCTGGGCTGACTGGCCGTGACGTAGTCACGGGGGTGAGGTGGGTGGCCCAGTCAGCCCCAGGGGGGCACCACGTCACCTAAAGGGGCGTGGTCAGGTTTTAATGTAAAGTAATTTTTGGAGCAAAAATGACAGTCTTCCATAGTGCTGCGTACGCAGCGAACTAGGCACTAGTGAGAGCTTGAGTTCGAAACGAAGTAAAACTCACCTGTCCAGCAGGAGAAGAAGAGGACACAGAGATAACTCACCTGTACAGCAGCAGCAGCAGAAGAAGAGGACACAGAGAGAACTCACCTGTACAGCAGCAGCAGAAGAAGAGGACACAGAGAGAACTCACCTGTACAGCAGCAGCAGAAGAAGAGGACACAGAGAGAACTCACCTGTACAGCAGCAGGAGAAGAAGAGGACGCAGAAGAGGATCTTTGCATCACAGCGGGGAGCCATGGCTGGTCTCTGTCACTGAGGAAGGCTGAGAGAAGTGACGATGCCTCTAGAGCTGGAGGTGTGCTGGCTATGCAATAACTAGCCTGTTTCCCTCAGTAACTACAAGGTAGACTAGGCAAGACTGCCTCTCTCACACACTTTTAAGCACATTGCCGAAACTCTGCAATGTGCCTGAGGGCATCCTTGAAAAAGAGAGTTTGCTCTGCATGGCGCTCCCTGGTTAAAGAAATATTAAAAAAATAAAAGCAATGTGCCAAGTTTCACTACACTGTGTATGCCCCACTGTACGTGCCCCAACTAGTCAGATCTCAGACTCTAAGCAGGTTTGGGCCTGGTTGTTATTTGGATGGGAGACCGTCTGGGAATACCAGGTGCTGTAAGCTTCATTTTTTAAAATCTTTCTAGGGGAGGTGAGGTGCTGCTTTTTTCACCAATAGAGACAGGGCTCTGGATTACAAAGCTAACTAGCAGCCACTTGTTAGTTGCAATTTGTGGCAAGAAGTTGTGCTTGTTTGGGAGCCTACTGGGGCCGGTTGCACAAAGCACCTTAAGTTAAGATTTTCCTTAGAGTCTGAGTTAAGAGATCCATAAAATAGAATCGGCTGCACAAAACACCCTTAAATCCTGTGCTTATGTTTTCCTTAAAATGTTTAACCTTAAGGAGAAGATTTAAGGGTACCCTTAGGACAGAGCACGGGGGTGAATGCGGATTGACTCGCTCTTGCAGCTAGCCTCGAGTGGCCATTCGAAGAACTCTAGATTCCAGTACTCCCGCACAGGCGTCAATGTGACCAAGAAAGCCTGCCCCCTCTGAACAGAGAAGTCATCTTCTTGACTTCCTTCATGACCTGGAATACTCGACACGTGACGTCAAAAGTCAGTGAATTATGCACACAACTTAATATCTCAGATTTCTTAAAAAGATTAACGTTTCGACACACACTATGTGCCGAAACGTTAGTCTTCTTTGCACCTTATTACCCCCCCCCCCCCCCCCTCCCCCAAAGTGAATCTTGTGCTCATGTATCCTCTTTGGGTTCAGTCGTTCAGAAGTGGCCCATTGAACGTAGTTCCTCGAATGGCCTCTTGAGGCTGGCTCTAAAAGGGACTCGTTCACCATTCACCCCCATGTTAAAATGGCTGACTTCACAACAGGATTAAGCATGTTTACAGCCTGGGTCAAAACAGGGTTTTGGTCTATATAGCTACTTTCACCTTCATAACAACTGTGCACAGCGGGCGTGAATTTTTATATCACTCAGCCATTTAGAGTAAAATAGATGATATAAAAGATGATGTTTTGGGGTGATTGACAGGTCGCCTGTCCAGTGATCATGCAGCTTGCCGATCATGGACCAATAGCAGGCGGAGGCTCGGAGCTGCGGCGCTGGGAAATCCCTGGCCTCGTGAGAACCCCAAGATGGCGACGGCCACACTAGGCTTCAAAACAGGAGTCCAAAACCAATGGGTGACATCACGCTGACTCTGTCCATATTTTTTTGAAGTTTTTTATTAGATACAGTTTCCTTACAAACAGATTTACCAAAACTCTGTCCAATAAACAAACTGCTTGTGAGTCCAGGTGACTTTTGCATAGGCCTACAAGGCCTCTCATTCACTTGTTTGAGCAGTTTGAACATAAACAAATCAAATGCAACCAAATAAACCTTTCCACTAAAACGGTGTGAACGCACCCTCAGGCTCCAAGTTCCAGACAAACAAGACTATCATTCACTCAATCCCACTTCTAAAAGATTTATATATGAATTTCATCAACACAGAACAATAGATATCATGTCCATGATTGGGAAACACACTTTATTTGCGAAATCAACAACAATAACAACAATAAAAAAAATCAACGCAACGAAGGAATTTGTTCTGCGTGAGGGAGGAGACGCATCCTTGATGTTCAGAGTTGGTATGCTTCACACACACACACACACACACACACACACACACACACACACACACACACACACACACACACACACACACACACACACACACACACACACACACACACACACACACACACACACACACACACACACACACTCATACTTTCACATTGATGACAATATGGCTTCTACCCTTTAACATAGGTTCAAACTCCACAAAACATAGAAAACTTCATTCATTTGATCTCTATTTAAAATAGCTTAAATATCATAGACTGAATGAGAGAGAGAGAGAGAGAGAGAGAGAGAGAGAGAGAGAGAGAGAGAGAGAGAGAGAGAGAGAGAGAGAGAGAGGGGTTTTTAGCAAGAGGACGAATCAGCACTTTCTTCTAGTTTTCTTCTGTTGCCGAGACCTTATAATTCCCGATCAGGCTCTTTGATTGTTGTTGCCATGGCGATGGAAGGGACTGCACTTTAGTTCACTCCCTGGCAGCGTGGTGTTCCCTGCAAACACACACACACACACACACACACACACACACACACACACACACACACACACACACACACACACACACACACACACACACACACACACACACACACACACACACACACACACACACACAGACACGTTAGACACTCAAGTCAAAACATCACAACTTTGTAGTGAAGTTCCAACCTAAGAAATAAATGTTTCTTTAAAGGTGCTAGACAGTATTGTGTACTAACAGTCTATTCACACTTTGGCTTCTGTCCAACCTCCTGACTCAGAGCCCAGTGTTGCTGTTGTGGTTTCACAGTTCAGTGACTGCTGTTCATCTCAGCTTCTCACTGTGGTTAACCACCAAACAACCATGACTCATTTGTGATCATATTTACATGGAGGTTTCCTGCTCTTTTTACATCTTCAAAATTATACACATCATCCTTAATTTCTAGACTTTGATTTACAGAAGATTTTATGATTTTGGTGTCGTATGTTGTAATACTTGCAAGGCAAATTGATCGGCAGCTAGCTCACTACACATGATTCATCAAAGAGCAAATACTATCATGTGCAAATTTTGAAATTTGATTCAAATTGCTCACTACTGCCCCCAGAAGAAGATTGTGGGAACAACAGGTAACTGAGCTGGAAATGTAAATATTTGATTATAAGTGATGCTTGGTGGACCATATGTTGTATGTTGAATTTACCAGTGGACACTAATGATTAAAAATGTCTTCATTTATGTGTTGTGAGGTTACTATCCTCGCAAAAGCAATCTTCCAGATCTCACCATGGAGTTTGATGTGATGTTTCCTCCCATACAAAGACAGAGAGGGAACTCACAGACATTGCCAAATGGCCAATACATTTTAAAATTTGACATATTATTGGAACATGCGTTCATTCTGATGAGAAACGTTTAACTATATTTTGGCATAGAGTTTACATGATGTACTTTGGAAGGGCAATGCATCAGAACAGCTGAAGAAAAAGGTACCTTGAACTTGTCTGTCTTGCATCGTTTCTTCACTTTATCCATGTGGGTGATCATCTTGATGACCCACTGGCTGTTGGCAGGTGTACAAAGACGATTTCCCCCTCTAGCATGAAAACTGCAAGTAATCACATCATCAAAGTGAAGGTTAGTCTCAGGTTTAACCAGGATTTAAATCACAAACTGCATTCATTGGAGCAGCTACATATCTTTCCCCTGAATAACATCATCCACCATGTAGACCAGGGTTCAAACTGAGAGTGGGGTGGGGGTGGGGGTGGGGTTGGGAGGGGTGGGGGCAAACTCACACATTTTCATAGGCCAGACTACTCCACTATTTGGTATGTGTGACTTCAGCACTTCTATAATTTATAATTTTTTTTAATTACTTTTATAATAAACACTCCCACTTCTCATAGATTTTTTTGCATAACCAGCTACTAAACCATGAATAAAGATTGCTGCGAGGTTGTTCACGTAGTATAATTGATACCATAATGAGCAAAGAGAGAGACTTGGGACTCAGTTCAAACCCTGATGTAAACACGAACAGATTTCTGTTAGCCAGTGACATCATCATCATCCATCTCATTAACCAATGGTAAACTTACACCACTGCATCAAGCGAGCAGCCTTGTCCGCTGATCTGGCGTCCGTAGTTTATGATCCTCTGTTTTATGCCCTTCCCAAATGGAGCATCACTGACCCTCAGACAGCAGTCTGTGAGTGTCTGAGCCACTGTCACTAAAAGACAGAAAGGAAATCAGTTCAGTTCACTTCCATCCAAAACGTAATTTTCCTGTATGTTACTTATAAAACACACAATTAAAACGCATAACAAGTCACCACAACATAATATGATAAGACAGGAGACTGAGGTAATAGCTTGGCGCAGTTTCCATAAGAGCCACTCAGCATAAAAGAGAAATATAATATTCAGTACAAGATTCTACATCATTGATCGAGCTGTGTGTGTTTGTGGGTTGGTTGCTTTTCCTTTGGGGCGTTCAAAAGCTGAAATTTGGTAAGATACCAAAGTACAAGAAGTATTGAGGTTTTAAAGCAGAAATACACCCGCTGTACAGTGTTGAGTTACGGAAGATTGCTTTGTACTGGCTTGTGTTGAACAGAGTCCTTCTGTTGCACTGCATTATGACGGATTGCATAAAACAAGCATTGCTGAATTTGAAGGACGACACTGCTTGCTTATGATCAAGCAATCTGGCAACCCAACTCTAAGTCGAAAGTCTGTCGCGAGTTAAAAGCTTTTAACTAATCCAAAAGTTGTATGTATCCAGTGAACATTTCAACAAGTATTTTGTATTTACAGTATATCACCTATATACCTGTATATAGCATGGAAAAGCCTATATTTATTTATTTATTTATTTATTTATTTATTTATTTATTTACTTATTTATTTATTTATTTTTTCATTTTTTTATTTATTTATTTATTTATTTATTTTTTTATTTATTTTTTTATTTATTTTTTTATTTTTTTATTTATTTATGTATTTGTTACATTTTATGTGTTGAGCCACTGTTACATTTTTTACTCCATCCCCAAAGGGAATGTGTTTGGTCCACTGGAGGATTTAATGATGCAGTGAGCCACTGTCTAGGGTGACCCAAAGTGTCAAGTGCAGCAAATACACACAAACCCGTGTACTTCCCTTTCTTATTATAGCTGACATAAACAGATATGATTGAGTTCATGTCTTTGGCAGGAGACAGGGAATTCCACTGGCTCGAGTTAACCTGTAACTTGACTACATAGCACAAACTGAGGACGGGGAATACCCGGCACTCCTAACTATTATATCAGCTTTCTTTTTCTCTGCCTCTGCCTCTGCCCTGAATTTAATTTAATTGAATTGAGAAAGACAGAACCACCTGGGTGAACACCAAATTCTCACTCAATTATGTGAGAATCCACAGATTTTGCAAACCAACCCTGATTGCGAATAAAGCATTTAGAAAGATTTTTTAACAGTAAATATAGTCTGAATTCCTACTTTTTCCTTTGGACCCAGTCCCAAGATAAATTGTTTAATTAAGTTCTCCCTTCTCTCTTTTCAAGTTACAAGGAGTGATCTGGCAACTAGGTGAATTTTGTTATGCAAAATAGTTGATTGATTTGATTCTACTGTAACATTCAAACTATTAAATATATCACAACTAATGCTTAGGAGAGTAGCTATACACAAAGAGCCATCATTGAAATTGTTCAGATGGATTTGAGCGTGGCAGAGAGAACTCACCTGTACAGCACCAGGAGAAGAAGAGGAGGCAGAAGAGGATCTTTGCATCACAGCGGGGAGCCATGGCTGGTCTCTGTCACTCAGGAAGGCTGAGAAGAAGTGATGATGCCTCTAGAGCTGGAGGTGTGCTGGTTCTGCAATAGCCTGTTTCTCTCTTCAGCAGCTACAAGGCATGTGAGGTGACTGCCTCTGTCTCACACTTTATAAGCACATCTTTTGTTTCAGTTTCAGTTCTAGTATTAGTCTTTAGTCCTCCTGGCCCCTCCTGCTGTGTGGCCCCCCAGGTCACTCCAATCAGGACAGAGAAGTCATTTCTCATCTTCCTTCATGACCTGAAATACTCGACACGTCAAAACAAAGTTCACATCCCCTCCTAAGCAAATCACATCCCCTTCTCCCAATCTTCCTCTATACTGTACATACTTTGTACATTTTCTCCTCAACTTAAATGTAACTTCTAGTCATCTTAAAGGCTGTGCTACAGTAAAGTGACAATTTCCTGAACTTTTCTGAAAATTAACAATTGAACAGGTCATTCACCTGTTCAAGTGCTCATCATATCCACATTACGTAGTCATGATCATTACTACTACTAATAATAATAAAAAATTACATATCTTATGAAAGCACAAAATGTATGTGCCAAAAGTTGTGTACTGACTATGTAATGTAGGGGGGCACGGTGACACAGTGGTAAACGCTGTCGCCTCACAGCTAGAAGGTCCTGGGTTCGATTCCCACCTGGGACACTGTGAGCGTTGAAGGAGTGCGTGCCCGTCCGCATGTCCTCGAATGCCCACCGCCCGGGTGGGGTCGTCAAAAGGGCCTTTCTGTGTGGAGTTTGCGTGTTCTCCCCGTGCCCCCTGGGGGTTTCCCTCATATAGGAACCCCTCACCAAAACATGCAATATCCTGGTTGCTGATGTGGTGCCTCCTCTGGTTGTTCGGGGCGCCTCTTCGGAGGGAGGGGAACTCGTTCCAAAATAAATTTTGTGCTTTCATAAGATATGTAATTTTTTTATTATTATTATTATTAGTAATGATCATGACTAAGTAATGTGGATATGATGAGCACTTGAACAGGTGAATGACCTGTTCAATTGTTAATTTTCAGAAAAGTTCAGGAAATTGTCACTTTACTGTAGCACAGCCTTTAAGATGACTAGAAGTCACATTTAAGTTGAGGAGAAAATGAGCGTGGAATAGCGTGAACCTCCCACGTGCTATGTCCTACCGGTGAAGCTTCCCCTGTCAGATGAAAAGAAGCGGCTGGCTACTGCCCATGTCTTGGAGGAAGCATGGAGCCAGTTTCAGCTCTCCCCAGATCAGCAGAGGGTGGAGCAGCAACCAGGATAAATGGAAAAAAGATTGCACTAATGGTGGATCAAAATGGGATAAAGAAAATCATGAGAAATATATATATAAAAAAACTACTATATGTAATGTGACAAAATGAATTAACTCATCCCCCAAAATTTGTCACATTATTAATATCGAGGTATTCAGTCTAAAAATATTGTGATGTTTTATTTTGTCCATTTTTCTCACTCAGCTTTAGTCTCAGCAACAATTAGTTTCAGTTTTTATCACACCACCTCATGTTCACAAGCATACTTCTCTAATCTCTGGACTGCCAGAGCCAAAAATTTCTTGGAAATACCATCATGCATGTTCAGTGTGAACGTATCTGCCAACAGACCTCTTTATCAGCCCTAAAGAAACAATTGTCTTTCTAATATTTCAGTCAAACTTCTTAACAGAGGTGGAAAGAGTACTGAAACATTTGACTGTAAAACAGATGCAGCAAATGTAGAAATCTGCTTAATAGTGAGAAACACAATTGTTCCCTTTGCAACATTTCATTTCAGTTTCTTTATTAGCTGGATTACAGTATCAGGCCCCTGGGCACAGACACCTAAGATACTTCCTCAAAAAGAAATTATTGCAACAAGTAGACCCTTTTCACGGAGGCCATTTTGTGTCGAAAAGGCAGAATAAACACAGGTGCAAGCAAAACACTAATGAGGGTTTCCAAATTCCAATCATGGACGTTTAAAACCCTCATTAGTGTTTTGCTTGCACCTGTGTTTACCCTGCCTTTTCGACACAAAATGGCCCCCGTGAGAAGGGTCTATTAAGTATAATATGCAGAGGCAATTGCTGCTTGCACATTATCACCTGAATCTTAACTCAGGATTTACAACTCACACTCTAGAATTTAAATTTTACACGCTCAAATCCAACAGCACGTAAGAAACAAAACAAATGTTTAGGGTATTATCTGTGTGGGGGGGGGGGGCTTTGGTGTTGATATGACTATCAACACCAAAGTCAGGGCAGTAAATGTAAAGTTACTGCCCGGCCCCCTGGGCGGTTGTCAGTAATACATCCGAATGCAGCATGAATGCATGGAGGACAATGGCTGCCACTGGAGAGGAGCTGTCAGTCAAATGCATCAGGAAATCAGTCAGAAAAATGATAAAATAAATGTAAAAGGCATCAAAGCTCTAATCAACGTGATAAGATCTTTTTTTGTATTGTAATTAATAATGTCAAGTTGTTGCAACTCATAAACCTGACAAGTAAACCTTTGAGTGAATGCAAAAATGATCTTCATGTTACTCAGAAAAGCTATTCAAGTATACAGTAATAGTAATTGAGTTTACTGGTCACTTCACATGTAAAATGAGTGACCCTTTGCTGGGAAACAGATACCAGCGAATTCACAGAAATGTCTGTGGGCACTGGTTAACCACTTTCTCCCTATAGCCTAGGCTAGCAATAGAGGAAGTTAACGCTAGTCTTTCTCTCCTTCAGCCTAGCAATTAGAGGAAGTTAATACTAGTATTTTCTTTATGATCTGTTGTGAGATTAGGCTATATCAGCCTATTATTGACATGTTTGATTTGTACTTACGAGCAGGGCCCCTGGGCCTGGATGCATAAAGGGGCCCGCCCTCACAGCACACATGTACAATTAAGGCCAGAATAATAACTAAGACACACATTCACCTGCATCTCAACAGGATTTACAGCACAGCCACCTGAACACTCAAAACCAACAGCACAATAACACGAAATAAACGAACCTGTATCTCAATAACACAGAACTTAAAGCACAGGTACACCCAATTAAGCAGAATAACCCTCTAATTGTCCATATATTTATGGAATATTTTGTCACAAATAAAGGCTCTGGGTTATGGGCCCCCTGAGCTCTTTACTCAAGATAATTGAGTAAAGTGGAAGATTTAATATTATGATTGCTGTCACATAATGGTCAAATATTGTCATGTCAGGAGGGAACCGGAGCTGGGAAGTGGTTGGATAACGTAAAGTGCATAGGTGCAAAGTAACAGTTGCACTTTCTTGTAAACCACTCTTGTATTGATGTTTACCTGATGTTGTTTGGGTTATTTCCCTCTGGGAATTTCCATGCTGAAGCAATTACTGGCAAATAAAAGAGGCTAGACCTGAAGTAGCTGGCGTGAATCCAGAGAGAAGTGAGCCTGTCTGCTGTGGGGCTGTTTCCTACTATGAACCCTGGTCTGACAGGAAACAGCTGTCTCTTCCCTCAGAAACTATCATTCAAGTGACCTTGACTTTGACCCCAGCCCGCTGACTACAGTGGTGTTGCTCACAGGCCAGCAGTTGATGACTGTGTTGGTGGTACTGAGCAGAACCGAAACGTTATCAATAAAACTCCTCTAAGTCCTAAGTATGCTCCAGAGTGCAGACTTTTTTCCTTTTCAACGTATAGCGTTGTTAGTCTAGCACCTGGTTTGCATAGTGGATGTGCAGACGCTTCTCTCTACTGTACTGAGCAGATCCCCCATGGATGTGTACAACTGTTGTGCAACATGTTCTCATGTAACCGTTCATACAATCTGGGAACTCATCGGTTAAACAAAAAAAAAGGTTTTTTTTCCGTCTAACCTCTGGGGGCAGCAGCCCCGTTTCAATGTGGTGCAACAGGAACTCGAGGGTCCATCGGCAGTGGAAGAAAATCCCTTTCTGCTCCCTGCAAGCTCTGCCATTGGCTCCAACCGACCGGCTCCGCCCATTAATGGATTTATTTTCCGCTCGCTGCGTGTCGCTCTCAAATCCGTCCGTCGCTACGAAACAACAATAACAACTCTAGCTCGTTGCTAGTAGCAAGTAGCAACTTGCTACACGCTGAAAATGGTCAGTTTTGACTACACACCGGTCACGTTCACTTCATTTTGATCGGGTAAAGCGCAGCATGCGTGCGAGCGCTGTTACACCCCTTTTGACGGAGCCTGCATGCCGACAGATTTTCGATGCAAGTCGAAAGTCTGTCTCGAGAGATTACCGTTCATATAATCTCTTATCAATTTCCGCACCCATGATTCGTACTATACAGATGGCCAGTCACATGATACACATGGCCAGTCACATGACCATTGCAACAAAACAACTCTGGTTGTTTAAAGAGCAACTAACCCCAAAGCAGACCCACATCTGTGCAAAGCCTCTGATAGACACCTGGTGGTCAAAAGCATGCTAGTGAAATTGCCGTCTGCTATTGGCTGATCTTTGGTGCCAGGTGATGTCACCTTCTGTGGAGTACAACCACATAAACAGATGGACATATTGAGTGTGACGTCATCACCCATAGGTTTTTAAAGCCTGGAGATTGTGTTTACGGTCGCCGCCATGTTGACATTCTTTGGAGCCGTGGGGCAGCTTAACCCATTGATACCTGATGCAGCATTTGCGTGTATATCCCTAATTTGTGTGCGTATCCCTTTAAGACCGCGAACCGCGTTAACGCGGTTCACGGTCTTAAAGGGATACACACACAAATGCTGCATCAGGTATCAATGGGTTAAGCGAGGCCGAGGGTTTGGCCCGTAATGGCCGACCTGTCAATCACGAGCAAAACAACCATGTGTTCTATTATATCTCTATATCTGGTTAATGACACGAGTATTTTGAAAATCGACATAAGGAAACACATGAGCAGAAATTAGATACTGAGGCCATAACCTCTTGACACTCTGGAAGTGTTGTCAGCCAATCAGAAGGGCACAGTGATGGGGATCCTGCTAGCCAGAGCGCTGGGGCCTGTTGTGGCTTCCTCTGCTAAGAAAGTTGCCCTGCACAGGCAAAACACAGTAATGACCAGAGTGGGAAACTGGAACATTTTGCTTCAAAGTTTTGCTTGTTTGTTTGTTTGTTTGTTTTTAGTGCACAGCCAAATGAATTGTAAAACAAAACATATATTTAAAAATGTTGTGATTTGTTCATCACAGGTTGTTCTTTATCCACTTCTGACCTGACACAAAAGACCAACAATGTTTAAACTTTTGAATCTAACTTGAAATAACTATATTCTTCCTTTTACAGTTCTTCATAGGTATCCTATGTTCTTAAAAGTAAGGAGGTGGGGTCTAAAATTAACATGTGCCAGTTAGCAAATGCTGGTCAAATGTGTCTTGGGCAGATACATTAATGAGACACCACGGACACTGTGCTATACATGAAATGGCATTGGAAATTAGTATGATGATGACATATTTCAAAGAATAAACTGGTGGAAATTTCTGTAATATGATCAGAGACTGGAGATTTGAGAAATCTGTTGTCCTTTAATGCTTGCAAGCAGGCCAATGCATAGATACTGTAGCACTGATAAGATTTTGTGTCTCACAAAGAGTAGTTTTAGCCAGACTCTCAAGGCTGTTTTCCCAATTACTGGAGACAGAGACTCCATTCAACTAAGAATGATAACATGCTTGATACATGATGAAGTTCCGGAGATAAGGAATTTATTGTGCTACAGTAACGAGGACCAAGCTTCAAGTTTCTTTATTGTTACGTCTCAATATACAAGTACATGAGAATAAAATTAAACTAGCCATTATTTATCTATCTCAGGTCAGGTCAAAGGCATGGGAAAAGTGCTGAACGGCCTTTTGTAAATGTTCACACAGATGAGCTCACATAATAGTTCAGGAGTATACAGATATTAAAGACATAGCATAAGCAATTACTGTAATATAATTTCCTCCACATAAACTATATAAATATTTTGGCCAGTACAAATAATTTCTGGCATGTAATGTTCTTTAGTGTAGCGGCCCTTGGCAGTTGAGATAAGAGGTTAATTTTGGACATTGTAGGTAGGCTATTTTTTGTTTTAGTTTTTTTTTTGTCTTAGCTTTTCTTAATTTTGCGGTGTCCCATAACTGTTGTTATCTTCACAGTTTACTGGATCGCTGGAGCAGAGACCTGTTTCATCCTCAGTTCAGCCTCTTTCATCGTACCTCTGGCTTTACTGACCACAGCGAGGAGGCTGAAGGAGGAGTCAGTGGCACAAATGAACAGACTTGAAAAGATCTTAACCAAGGGTTTTTTCATAAGATGCACTGAGTGCAGAGACATGCTGGTGTTTGTAGCTTCATTGAAAGTGATATGATGTTTACATCTGCTTGGAAAGCAAGCACTGAATTATTACTTTGTCACTGACAAATAAAGGGGAGATGCAGGATTCTATGCTCTTTGCCAGACAAGTCTAAATATTTTCAGTGAGAAGTTGGATTGTGGTTCCATTGACTTGCATGGATTTGGGCAGTTTGGAGTCTTTATCAAATGTGCAACCACTTCTGCATTGGCTTCAAAATTCACCTGTGGTTTTTGGTCACTTGTACAACACATTGTGACGTCAAAGACCAGCCACCAGCAGATGGCCATTTCAGCGTGCTCTTGACCATTATTAAACGCCAGGCTTTGCACAGAGTTGGGTTTGGATTGAGTTCATTTTTAAGGTTAAACAACTAAATCAGGCTTTGGTCATGATTAAATATCATTATGAAATTAGCGTGCGTTACTTTTCATAACTATAACTATGAATTTGATTGGATATGAGACTGAATAATTATGATTCAGGATATAGCTGAGAAATAACATACGTGCTCAGCATCTCTTCTCTAATAATAAAGTTGAAAATGAAACCTGAGGAAGTCGTACTTTCTGTTTGGGTGGTCTGTGGAGACCTCTCGCAGTCCCAGATGCATTGTGGGAAACTCCACAGGATACTCATGCAACATTGGAGCCTTGCCCTTTAGACTCAGATGACCTTGAGATACTGGCGTTGGTACTGACCGGATGACTTTACATTCACAATCCAACAATAACAGTTTGTCACAAATTGTCAGTGTGTCCTGGTGTTGAGAGGTAACATGAGTGTAACACGGGAACTTCCAGCAACACTTACAGTATTGAGAACAAATATTTATAGTGAAACCAATGCATTTAAATAATAATTTTAATCATAGACAAATGAGAGCTCAGGAGGTAGTGTGGGTCCTCCACTAATCACTTTGGATAAAAGAGATCGGTGGTTCGATCCCCGCCTCCTCCAGTTTGCATGTCGAAGTGTCCTTGGGAAAGATACTCAACCCCAAATTGCTCCCGATGGTGTGTCACATAGCCCCAATCCGGTTTCCCACCCGCAAACACCAGCCAATCGTGCCTGTATGGACACCCAACCAACCCGGTAAGGTAAGACGGGGGTGCGAACCTGTGACCCTCGTGTTGGTACTCAGGGAATACCACTACACTACCCGGACGCCCATTTGTGGATCATTATTGAGTCCAATTTCACTTGTCGAATTCCACCAGAGAGCATCCAGCAAGGTCAAGAGGCATGGTGAGGCGAGGGAACAGAAATTAAACTGAACACTAAAACCAAAACAAGAAGCACAATTTGACACGTCAAGAAGGAATACTAAAGGGGAAGTAAAGAAATGCAAAAAAGAAAGAAAGCCAAAACAAAACATATTTGCTTCTACAGAAATGATTGAGAGAGAGATGTGACAAAGACCACAGAGCCAAGTCCAAGATTGGATAAGGTTTCAAAGTTTCAAAAGGATTTTAATCTGCACAGCAGCAGTACAACAGACGCGTTTCAACCTGTGGCTTTCCTCAGTGTTAAATGAGAGAATGGGTGTGACGTGACCCCATATATAAGGAGGCGAAACCAGGGAATGCATCCAGCTGGCACAGATCAATAATTAGGCAATCAGAATACATATAATTACAAAGAATTAAATATCATCATATGGAGATGGCACATAAGAACCAGTAACCCGAAAAAGCCAGAAGAAGCAGCCAACATAAATAAAATCTACATATGAAATAGAAATAAATATACATTTTGAGCGGGTATGGTAGTAAAGACCACAGAGCCACCAGGTCGCTCCCAATGTAAACACATCTGCCATTATTACTAGCAGGCATGTAACACATTTCCAGAAAGAAAGGCTCACATACCTTTACAATCTATTCTCATTTAAATACATTATTATCCTCATCTTCCTGGTTTCAGTGGGGGAAAAAAGTATTTTTTTGGGTTGTTTTTGAGTTGTAAAAGATTTTTGTTTGTTTGTTAAAAACATGTCACAGATTTTGGGTGTTGAACTTAAAAAGTCTGGAATTTATATATTGTATTTTCAGTCATCCTGACGCAGAGAATGTGCTCATGTGGCCTTTCTGTTTAAAGAAAAGTGGTTAAAATCAGTACCAAGCTTTATTTATAAAAGAAATTCTTGACAGTATACTTTTTGGAAATGTTCACACATGCTTATGAAAACATATTCTTATCTTAATTTGGTGGATGCTTCTGTCTAAGCACCTACAGTAGGCTACATGATTTTTTACGTGGGCGACCCCCATGGGATTCAAACCCTCAACTCTGATAGTGCCCCCCATTAAACAACACAGGCTCATATGAAGAAACCACTTTGACCCCACAGTCACAGCAAATACAAACACAACACATTCAAAACGACATTCCCCCTGTCCCTGAATTCACTAGCATGAAGACACACAGATACACTATGTCGCTACATGTATGAAGTGATGATTCCCAAAGATCTAACAAGCTGCTTCTGCTCTTGCTTGAAGTGTGGTCCTCCCTCAGCCATGCAGCTTCCTCCAGAGAGTCCACTCCATCTCTGTTTTCAATCTGCCCTTCTCCTGTAAGCAAGGAATTCAGAAGAGAGGACAGTGGTTAGCTACAAAACTACAACTTCAAGTGGAGACAGAGCTGGATTATGAGCAAAAGCAGCAACACTCAACACTCTTAAGCAGGGAAACTAGAGATGGTTGAAGGTGGTTTATCATTAAAGGATTTGGACAAAGAAATTCCATACTAGGCTAAAAAGTTGTTTAGAGTTCAACAAATGGGGATTCATTTGAATTAATACCTCCTTTACTGCTTCGCTCCTCTGGTCTTCTGCCAATCAGCGACGAGAAGTCGCACCCATCTGCTGTAGCCGGGGTGTGGGACGCACAGTCTCTGTCCACCCTTTGTAACGATCCTGTAGAAGACAGAGAATTGAGACAAAGCTGCAGTACAGAGCTGGGTGGAAAGTATACTACTCTTACTCCTAAGAGTGAGGAACGTGTGAATCGTCTTGTGAATGTTGGATGCGGGGTTGCGACTTACTGGGTGGCGCTGATGTCACATCCTTCGCCAGCTGTCTGAATGGTGAAGGACTTAACTTTGTTGCGAGGAAACGGCTTGTGAGTGATCTCCAGACAGCTGCAGTCAACAAAGGGGGGTGAAGTGAGCTCCTCCGCTGCAGGAGGACAGAGAGACAAAGTGATCAGACACAGGGGACCGGTCACAAAATGTAGAGAGGAAAGGTAGGAAGGACAGACTGATTGAAGCAATCAGTGAAAATCTCTTATGCATGTCTAGTGGGAGATCAGATCCACAGAAATTATCATCATTATGAAATATTTATTAATTTTTTATTTATTTCTCTACACAGGCACTGCCTCATGAAGACCCATTTTACAAGAAATCCTCTTGAGAGTCACTTGCACTTCCTCAACAGTTCAGAACCTGGAGGCCAAATACCTCTGCGCTTAGAATAAACACTTTGGAACAGATTCTAGTCTTTAACGTTCATCGGGTTGAGAAAATTCTGTAACTATTGGGCTTTTATGAAACCCTTTCAAAGCTGCATCAAGCTGACATCAACCTATGTTCTTCTTAGTTTACATTTTTGAGATCGAAGTTGAGCGACGAGAGTTTGCACCCATCTGCTCTGGCTGGGGTGGGGGGCACACAGTTTCGCTCCACCTTCTGTAATGAGCCTGTAAAGGTAGAAGACAGAGAATTGAGACAAAGCTGCAGTACAGAGCTGGGTGGAAAGTATACTACTCTTACTCTTAGGAGTGAGGAACGTGTGAATCGTCTTGTGAATGTTGGATGCGGGGTTGTAACTTACACGGAGGCGCTGATGTCACATCCTTCGCCAGCTGTCTGAATGGTGATGGACTCAACTAGTTTGCGAAAAAACCGCCAGTTATCATTGACGTTCTGACAGCATCCAGGACCGACCTCCGCTGCAGGAGGACAGAGAGACAAAGTGATCAGACACAGGGGACCGGTCACAAAACGTAGAGAGGAAAGGTAGGAAGGACAGACTGATCGGGGCAATCAGTGAAAATCTCTTATGCATGTCTAGTGGGAGGTCAGATCCACACAAATTCTCATCATTATGAAATATATATATATACTGTATA
Source organism: Poromitra crassiceps (assembly GCF_964638095.1). NCBI lineage: Eukaryota > Metazoa > Chordata > Actinopteri > Beryciformes > Melamphaidae > Poromitra > Poromitra crassiceps. The sequence continues at coordinate 6,143,519 of NC_139631.1, read as the reverse complement.
TATTTCTCTACACAGGCACTGCCTCATGAAGACCCATTTGACAAGAAATTCTCTTGAGAGTCACTTGCACTTGCTCAACAGTTCAGAACCTGGAGGCCAAATACCTCTGAGCTTAGAATAAACATTTTGGAACAGATTCTAGTCTTGAATGTTCATCTATGGGTTGAGAAGATTCTGTAACTTTTGGGCTTTTATGGAACCCTTTCAAAGCTGCATCAAGCTGACATCAACCTATGTTCTTCTTAGTTTACATTTGTGAGATAAAAGTTTTTCACCTGACAGTGATGATGTGCACACGAGACAAGCTGATTTCTAACATGCAGTTATATCTCATGTATATGCACCATGCTTCTTTTTCATATTTTACTAGTGTTTGCTAGTGTTGGTTGTGCAATGCATGTCAGTTCACATAAGGTGTGTGTGTGTGTGTGTGTGTGTGTGTGTGTGTGTGTGTGTGTGTGTGTGTGTGTGTGCGTGTGCGTGTGCGTGTGCGTGTGCGTGTGCGTGTGCGTGCGTGCGTGCGTGCGGATGCGTGCGTGCAAGCTTGTGTGCGTGTGTGTGTGTGTGTGTGTGTGTGTGTGCGTGCGTGCGTGCATGCGTGTGTGGTGTGTGTGTGTGTGTGTGTTACCTGCTGCAAACCCGATGCAGATGACTGCCAGCAAAAGGAGAAGTGGTGCCACTCGAGATGCCATGCTTGTTGTCTTGGAGCTTTGTCTGGGCTGCTTGCTTCTTTCTGTGAGGCTCTGCAGGAGAGTGAAGATGCTGTGAGATGTTCTGTGAGGTTCTTCAGGAGAGTGAAGTTGCTGTGAGATGTTCTGTGAGGCTCTGCAGGAGAGTGAAGTTGCTGTGAGACGGACGCTGCTCTGCAGGTAATTTATAGCAAACAGGTGTGAAAGCTGTTATGTCTCTCAGGTAAACCAAACCCACCTACAAGTACCTGCAGGAGAGTGAAGTTGCTGTGAGATGAACACTGTGCTGCAGGTATTATTTATACCAAACAGGTGTGAAAGTGAAAGGGTTTCTAAGTTTCACTCTTACTGCAAACAGGTGAAAGTTGTTATCTCTCTCCCGTAAACCAAACCCACCTACTTGCAGGCCAATTACCTTTTCATCCACCTTTCTTTTCTCTTTTTTCCCAACAGCTCCTGACAGCTGGGTTAAATGCCAAGACTGTGAAAGCAGCCGTGATGAACAAGTTCAAACCTCTTCCACAATTGGATCAGTTCAGTGTGTGTGTGTGTGTGTGTGTGTGTGTGTGTGCGTGCGTGCGTGCGTGCGTGCGTGCGTGCGTGTGTGTGTGGGGCAAAATACACTACCTACTACTTGGAAACACAAGCGCCAACCAAAACAAACCAAATAAATGGGGAAATGAAACTGAACACTGAAACAAAAACAAGCAGCACACAAAAATGACACGTCAAGAAGGAATAGTAAAGAGGAACTAAACAAATGCAGAAAAGAAAGAAAGAAAGCCAAAACAAAACATGTGTGCGTCTTAAGCCCCAAACGCATTGGGAGCGTTTGGGGCTTAAGAGATCAACATGGGGAGAGACAGAGATGATGGAGCGAAAGACCACAGAGCCTCCAGGTCGCCCCCTACTGTAAACACATCTGCCATTGCAGTAGGCCTACTAGCAGGCATGTAACACATCTCCAGAAATAAAGGCTCACATACCTTTACAATCTATTCTCATTTAAATAAATTATTATCCTCATCTTCCTGGTTTCAGGGGAGAGTTTGGGTCACATGGTGAACTTTTCCATTTGCAATGTTTGTAGATATTGAGCGTCCTAAAAGTATTTTGAGTTGTAAAATATTTGTCTTTGTTAAATCATGTCACAGATTTTGGGTATTGAGCTTAAAAAGTCTGGAATTTATATATTGTATTTTCAGTCATCCTGATACCTGTGCAGAGAATATGTGCTCATGTGACGTTTCAGTTGAAAGAAAAAGACCGCTTTAAGTGGTTACAAATGAGTACCAAGCTTTATTTATAAAAGACATTCTTGACAATACTTTTTGTAAATGTTCACACATGCTTATCAACATTTTTGTAAATGTTATAACTGAAAACATGTTCATAGCTTAATTTGGCGGATGCTTCTGTCGAAGCACCTACAGTACACAAGTTTTAATGGGTGACACCCACAAACCCCCAACTCTGATAGTGCCACCCAATAAACAACACAGGCTCATATGAAGAAACCACTTTGACCCCACAGTCACAACAGATAAAAACACAACACATTCAAAACGACATTCCCCCTGTCCCTGAATTCACTAGCATGAAGACACACAGATATACACTATGTACAGTATGAAGTGATGATCCCCAAAGCTCCAACAAGCTGCTTCTGCTCTTGGTTGAAGTGTGGTCCTCCCTCAGCCATGCAGCTTCCTCCAGAGAGTCCACTCCATCTCTGTTTTCAATCTGCCCTTCTCCTGTAAGCAAGGAATTCAGAAGAGAGGAGAGTGGTTAGCTACAAAACTACAACTTCAAGCGGAGACAGAGCTGGATTGTGAGCAAAAGCAGCAACACTCAACACTCTTAAAGGACCACTCCGCCCATTTTCAACCAGCTTTGTATCATTAGAACATCAGTAGTATATCAGAAAACTGTAAACTGTTTTGAAGTCTGTCATTTAATTTGACAGTTATTGAGTGTTAAAGTGTGGACCAGTGACATCACTGGTCCACACTAACTCAAATTAATAACTCATTAACTCAAATCAACTCTCAATAACTGTCAAACTATTCATCATTCATCTAGTTTGACAGTTATTGAGAGTTGATTTGAGTTAATGAGTTATTAATTTGAGTCAAAATTAAATGACAGACTTCAAAACCGTTTACAGTTTTCTGATATACTACTGATGTTCTAATGATACAAAGCTGGTTGAAAATGGGCGGAGTGTTCCTTTAAAGGATTCGGAAGAAGAAATTCCATACTAGGCTAAAAAGTTGTTTAGAGTTCAACAAATGGGGATTAATTTGAATTTATCTTTAATACCTTCTTTACTGCTTCGGTGCTTCTAAGCGGTCTTCTGCAGATGAGCGACGAGATTTCGCACCCATTTGCTCTGGCTGGGGAGGGGGACGCACAGTTTCAGTCCACCCTTTGAGGTTAGCCTGTAAAGGTAGAAGACAGAGAATTGAGACAAAGCTGCAGTACAGAGCTGGGTGGAAAGTACTACTCTTACTCTTAGGAGTGAGGAACGTGTGAATCGTCTTGTGAATGTTGGATGCGGGGTTGTAACTTACACGGTGGCACTGATGTCACATCCGACACCAGCTCTCTGAATGGTGATGGACTCAACTAGTTTGCGAGGAAACGGCTTGTTAGTGACCTCCAGACAGCAGTCAACAGCGACCTCCGCTGCAGGAGGACAGAGAGACAAAGTGATCAGGAGATCGCGGTCACAAAAGGTAGAGAGGACAGGTAGGAAGACTGATGGGTGCAAATCAGTGAACATCTCTTATGCATGTCTCGTGAGAGGTCAGATCCACACAAATTCTCATCATCATGAAATATTTGCATTCTCTACACAGGCACTGCCTCATGAAGACCCATTTTACAAGAAATCCTCTTGAGAGTCACTTGCACTTCCTCAACAGTTCAGAACCTGGAGGCCAAAGACCTCTGAGCTTAGAATAAGCACTTTGGAACAGTTTCTAGTCTTGAACGTTCATCTATTGGTTGAGAAAACGTTTAGGCTTATGAAACTCTTTCAAAGCTGCATCAAGCTGACATCAACCTATGTTCTTCTTAGTTTACATTTGTGAGATAAAAGTTTTTCACCTGACAGTGATGATGTGCACACGAGACAAGCTGATTTCTAACATGCAGTTATATCCAATGTATATGCACCATGCTTCTTTTTCATATTTTACTAGTGTTTGCTAGTGTTGGCTGTGCAATGCATGTCAGTTTACATACTGTAAGGTGTGTGTGTGTGTGTGTGTGTGTGTGTGTGTGTGTGTGTGTGTGTGTGTGTGTGTGTGTGTGTGTGTGTGTGTGTGTGTCTGTGTGTGTGTGTGTGTGTGTGTGTGTGTGTGTGTGTGTGTGTGTGTGTGTGTGTGTGTGTGTGTTTGTGTGTGCGTGTGTGCGTGCGTGCGTGTGTTACCTGCTGCAAACCCGATGCAGATGACTGCCAGCAGAAGGAGAAGTGGTGCCACTCGAGATGCCATGCTTCTTGTCTTGGAGCTTTGTCTGGGCTGCTTGCTTCTTTCTGTGAGGCTCTTCAGGAGAGTGAAGATGCTGTGAGATGTTCTGTGAGGCTCTTCAGGAGAGTGAAGTTGCTGTGAGATGTTCTGTGAGGCTCTTCAGGAGAGTGAAGTTGCTGTGAGATGTTCTGTGAGGCTCTGCAGGAGAGTGAAGATGCTGTGAGATGTTCTGTGAGGCTCTTCAGGAGAGTGAAGTTGCTGGGAGATGTTCTGTGAGGCTCTTCAGGAGAGTGAAGTTGCTGTGAGATGTTCTGTGAGGCTCTTCAGGAGAGTGAAGTTGCTGTGAGATGGACACTGTGCTGCAGGTATTATTTATACCAAACAGGTGTGAAAGTGAAAGGGTTTCTAAGTTTCACTCTTACTGCAAACAGGTGAAAGTTGTTATCTCTCTCCCGTAAACCAAACCCACCTACTTGCAGGCCAATTACCTTTTCATCCCACCTTCCTTTTCTCTTCCCTCCCAACCACACCCCCTGACACCTTCTGTCTGTCGTTCAAGATCTATTCCCCTGAGGCAATCTGCATGTACTTTCTCCTTTCCCGCTACCTGCTTCTCCTGGCACCTTCAAACAGAAATACCATACTTCCACACATGCATGATGTACCAAACTGTGGAGTCATTGACTTACATGACTTCGGTCCGGTTTCTTCTGGGGTGAAGAGTCGGACATCTGATGAGATCAGCCTGCCGCCGCGTCTATGATGTTAGGACCATCATCTTTACCTCTCCACAGTTCTCCACCACGTTCCTTTAGGACACATTCTATTTCCTTTTGCATCTGGTGTCCACCGTAAAGCCATTCGCTCCTAACTGTCGGTGCTCTCAGAATTATATGTCCGATGTATTTCCATCCCCTCGTCCGTATCTGTGTGCTGACCTTTTCTATGCCGGCAAACCTGTGAACTTATTCATTGCTCATTTGTACTGGCCAGTATATCTTTAGAATCCTTTTTACAAATACATCAAGATGATGTTCATCAGCTTCCACATCTCGCATCCATATAAGAGTCCTGAGATGACATCTGACTGATTGAGACAACATCGAGAGCCATGCACAGCTGCGGGAGAGGCAGCGTGGATCAGACACCATGTGACATGTGCATGGAGGAAGCTCCATCACTTTGGAGATGGGAGACACTGACTGGTCAATATCAAATCTTTCATAACGGCCCCCTATGTCAACCTATAACCCCAGTCACTATGTCAACCTATAACCCCAGTCACTATGTCAACCTATAACCCCAGTCAGAAGCTTTCAAGCTTTTGGTTTGTGAGGTCAATCTGAAGTGTGATGAGCTCCATGGTCCTGGTCTGAGGTTTTGTGTGTGTGTATGTGTGTGTGTGTGTGAGTGTGTGTGTGTGTGTGTGTGTGTGTGTGTGTGTGTGTGTGTGTGTGTGTGTCTGTCTGTGAGTGTGTGTGTGTGTGTGTGTGTGTGTGTGTGTGTGTGTGTGTGTGTGTGTGTGTGTGTGTGTGTGTGTGTGTGTGTGTGTCTGTGAGTGTGTGTGTGTGTGTGTGTGTGTGTGTGTGTGTGTGTGTGTGTGTGTGTGTGTGTGTGTGTGTGTGTGTGTGTGTGTGTGTGTGTGTGGGTGTGTGTGGGTGTGTGTGTGTGTGTGTGTGTGTGTGTGTGTGTGTGTGTGTGTGTATGTCTGTGTGTATGTGTGCTGTACCACAAACTGAAGGACATGTAGAAAAGAGAAACATCCCTGTAGTCATATCAAATCATAGCACAGTGTGAAATAAAGGTTTGGGTTTCCGAGTAAAGAACTCCCCGCTGTGATCTGATCTGATCTGTGATCTGATCTGATCTTTATCTTAATCTTTTCCCACATTTGTCCAAATAATCATGTGGTCGGGGGAATTCTGCTTGTATGCAATCGGTAGCATCGTGCTGGCAGTGCTGAGGTATCTGTGTGTGTGTGTGTGTGTGTGTGTGTGTGTGTGTGTGCGGGCGTTCGTGTGTATGTGTGTGTGTGCACGCGCACTGCATGTGTAACCTGCCTTGTGTTGATGGCACTTGCAGCAACTCATGTTAGGGGCTTGCCCAGGAGTGGAGTGGGATTCGATCCGCTGACCTCCCGCTTCCAAAGCGCACACGCTAACCACTCTGCCGAGAGAGCTATAAAGCTCCCTTGGCAGAGTTCGTTGCTTAACGGGCCTTAATATACTGGGGAGTGAGTTTAACCAATAACGCACTCGCTACCACTCGGTACTCATGAGGACTCTCAGTCATTCACTTACACATGCATGCATACAGTATACCCTATGTGTCAGTTACGTTATGGTCCGTGTGTTTTTGTGTGTAAGCCTATGTCAAGTCAAGTCAAGTCAAGTTGATTTGTATAGCCCTAATTCACAAGCATGTCCCAGAGGGCTTCACAGAAAATATGTCTAGCTAATTCTAGCTGACACAACAGTAGCAAATTACAGTAGTAATGATAATACATTGAACAATTGATAGAGAAATATAGAAAATATAGAAATATAGGAGAGAGCGGAGGAGAGAGCAGGAGAAGGGGGGGAGAGAGCAGGGGGAATGTGAGAGAGGAGAGAGCAGGAAAGTGATGAGGTGGGGAGGGAATGGGAAATGTTGGGGAGTATAGGAGTGTCAGTTGAGTTATAGTCTCGCTGGCCAGCCTCCTCTCCCTTCCGTCCGAGGAGTCTGCAGGTCTCCATAGCGGGATTGCGATGGAAAATAGTTTTCAACAATCCAACTTGCCGTTTTCAGCATGTAGCAATGAGCTAACGTGTAGGTTTCTGCCATTAGCTTGCTAGCTATAGCGTTGTTGTTTTCACTGAGGCGGCAGGGCACTATTTACAACGACACACAGGGAGGCGGGAGAGGAAGCCGCTCTGATTGACATGGTCGGAGCCAGGGGCGGTTTTAGCATCAGAGCTTTGGGTGGGCTCAGCCCACCCAAAGGTCATGGACCGCTGAACCCCTAGGGGGGTCCGGGGGCATGCCCCCCCGGAAGAAAATTTTGTACAGTTTCAAGTAAAAATGGATCAAACTGGCGCACTTTGAGATCAAAATGAAGAGACTAGATCTATGAAGAACTACACACATCAATATCTTCTTTACCGTTCTGTGGTTTTACAGCAATGAAAAAATAATTGTTTCCCTATATATACTATATATATTCTGCATACAGGTTACTATATGGTAGAATTATGCTTGCATAAATAATACCAAAATCACTTCAGGGGAATTTCAAGTAAAGCAACATTTTGCTTTGTAGGCAAAACAAAAGTAAAATTAAATCAAAAGGGAACTTCCTAACTTATTGGCTGGAATAATATTCCGACAAGATAATAATATACTGTAAGCACTAAAGCAGGAGTTTGCAGTCAACTAGTTGAAATTAATATGTGGCAGTATTTGTGGGGGTCAAAATCTATGTAGGGTGTACCACCACAAATAGATCAGTGTATGGGAAACACTGACTATTAAATTGTGTGACTAGAAAGACACCAATAAATCTGAGAAAATGTACTTTAATTTTGAACAACAGCACTACAACGGTGGCATTACAAATGGTATTATGAAATTATTGTGTGAAAAAACAAGAATGCCACTTTTTTCATGAACTTTAAGCTGAAAATTAAAAAATAGTTTTAAAGCAAAAATAAATAATAAATAAAGATCATTTTAACATTGGCTCAACCAGCCCATCTTACTGACCACCAGGGGTCCTGGTCCTTAATCCCTTTTTATTACTCCCATGCCACTGGTACTGTACACAAACAAGGCTGTTTAAATATCTGCCTTGCACTCCCTTAGAGCAGGGGTGTCAGACTCATATTAGGTAGAGGGCCGGATTTGTTCAACTGAGACCTCATGGGGGCCGGATTTTTTTTTTACTAAAATCAATTCGACTCATTTACCCATTTACTTCACAAAAGAAATACTGCTCTTTCCATTTCTCTTGAAACTGCCTGCATTCCGTGTCAACCTTTCTCTTTTTCGACAGCATCTTGTTCAGGGGAGGACTGGGATCATAATTCAGGCCGGGCATTAGATACCAAGCAGGCCAGGCCGATACGGGCCGACGCGCGTGCCGGCGTCAGAAAAATTTGGGCCGTTTAAAGCTCAATTTGGGCCATTTGAAGCCAGATGTGGGCCGTTTGAAGCCCAATTTGGGTCGTTTAAAGCCAGATTTGGGCCGTTTGAAGCCCAATTTGGGCCATTTGAAGCCCAATTTGGGCCAAGTCCAATTTTACAATGAGATGCACCCACTTTAATCCTGAATAAAGTAATAAAACCACTAGTAAACCAGTAGGCGGCGCCTGGCCTGCTGTTCAGTGAGTGGCCTGACTGCAGGCACAATTTTTTTTTTTTTTTTTTTTTTGCAGGCCAGGCCAGGCCACCGGGCATTTGCCCGACGTGCCCGATTATGCAGTCCGCGCCTGATCTTGTTGATTCTTTTGTTTTTTGGTAGGTAGCTGAATGCGCGATTCAATTCCAGCGTGGCATCATGGCAGCTTTGTTTACACCTGATGACCTACTGACATACTTCCTTGTAGTGCAGGTTAATTAACTTATGAATGAACTCTTAGCTTGCTTATTAGCCACACGTAGTTCATGATAATGGGGTGCGAATTTAATAATAATAATAATATATATATATATATTTTTTAATATTCCAAAACATCTCGCGGGCCGGATGAAACCTGCCCGTGGGCCGGATCCGGCCCGCGGGCAGTATCTCTGACATCCATGCCTTAGAGGGAAATAACAAGCCTGTAAGAACTTTTATTGAGATACTGATAACATCACAGCAAGACATAAGTGATGCCATGCACGCATGTTAAGCTATCGTCATCATCACATCAGACAGGCTGTGTAAAGCAGCCACTTGCGATTCTGAAGGGCTTAATTTCATTCAGATAACAAGGGACCCGTTTGAAAATGTTTGTCACTTA
>NC_139631.1:6086872-6129372 GCF_964638095.1 Poromitra crassiceps | reverse complement strand
TTTCCTTTCATAACAACATGAAAACTACATGGCAATATCAAAAATCCCCCAACAGAAGCTTTGGTGGTGGCTCCTTCCTGCATCAGCTGGTCTTCCCAGACACGCACAGCCTTCCAGGAGGGTGGGAATAGATTAGATCAATCTTCAAATACCCTCACTGCAAAGCTTCCTTATTGTATAAGGACTTCAGATGACTCTTCATTTCAGTAATATCTCAAATATGCTTAATTATCAGGCTGCCAATGATTCAGAGTTTCATTTTGACGAGTCATGACAGTTTGCGGCTGGTATTGTTGTCACCTTGTGAGTCTGTGTGTGTCATCATGGAAAACATGTGGTCCTGGAGACACCTATTGTATTGGGAACTACCACAGAAGCCATTTGGAGTATTTTTCCATGTCTATATGTCTGGTCTGTCTGGACAGATTTGTCAACAAAACTTTACAGGTGTGTAGTTGAGATCATGATTCATAATGAAGGCTGAGTTCGAAGGACATTCTCATTCATTGCACACGCTGCAATTAAACACATCACAGATTTAGTATTACCGTGCGTAATACTAAGTATTGGCAGACAGTAGCAGCAGAGCCCTGTGCCATGTGGGAGAGGCCTGCAGGCCCACTTTCGTTTTCTGTCATCGTTTATGTCTTTATTGCTTAATACAGTAATCTGTTGTTCATGATCAGGCTTGTCTGGAGGTGATGGTTTGAACTGTCTGGTGCCAGTTGGGGCACGGTAGCTCTGATTGCAGCAGTCTTCGCATCACCAATCACAACCGTGGTGGGAAATGTCCATCAGATACCAGTCAGTCACACACTGTAGATAGGACAGGTTTGGTCATCTCTTCTTCACTGAGCCTTGGCTTGGTCTCAGTGTCTCTCTCTGGGAAACTCATTTTGGTAACACTTTATAATAACGTTCAGTTGTAAGTCATTGATAAGCCTTTAGTTAATGATGAACTAATCACTTACAAAACATGAATATACATTTGTGGATGATTAATAAATGTTATGTTAACATATACAAATGTGTTGTAAGTCATCTATAAACTCTTTCGTAAAACTCTCGTAACGGACAAGCCGGTCTTTTATTGTCACACGAACACCACAACACATGCATGCAGCCACAACACACTCATGCTGACGGTGGCCGGTGAAAAGTGTCCTCTGCATTTAACCCATCCAGGCATGTCCTTTCCTCCGGGGGGCAGGCCAGGAGCAGTGGTCGCTTCTTGTACAGTGCCCGGGGACCAACTTCGGATGTTGTCGTCACTGGTCGGATGACGATGACGATCTGATCTTCTGCATGTTTTGAGTGGGGGGGTTATATACGGAGGAACCCCCTGGGGGGTACGGGGAGAACATGCAAACTCCACACAGAGAGAAAGGCCCTTACGACGAGATAACCCACCTGGGCAGTAGGCACTGAAGACATGGGGGGGAACACAACCACAGCGTTCACAGTGTCCCAGGCGAGAATCGAACCCAGGACCCTCTAACTGTGAGGCGACAGCGCTACCGACTGCGCCACCGTACCCCCTACCTTTAGTAAATGACCTTTAGTAAATGAAGTGTTACTCACCTGTTGTAAATGATGTGTAAATCATTTGACAAAATATAGTTTTGTTCCCCAGTGTATGTGTGTCTATAGTAGAAACATGGGATAATTATTGTTCTACTGTTATAAAGCTCTACTTTTTATTATTTTTAGGTAAATATACATCTAACGTTAAGGTTGTGCTGTTGTTGTCACAGCCGTGACGATATTAGCCAATGACAGCACTCCCTCTCCTGTGATATTGCTTAATTATTCAAAGTGTCACTCCCTGCATTGGTTTGTGGTTGAGAGTCTTCATGACCAACCACAGCGCCCACTGTGTGGCTTTGATCTCCTGTAACATGATGTTCTCATGGTCGACTGAGCACTGCTGCCACCTAGTGTCTCATACTTGATATTAGGCCTACAACAGGATGAATACATGTAAATGTAAATATTTTTGCAAATGAAGTAAAACAAACTATGACTACTACTACTTTGATAATGCAATATGACTACTACTAATACTACTATTAGTAGTAGTAGTACTACAACAACAACAACAACAACAACAACAACAACAACAACAACAACAACAATAATAATAATAATAATAATAACAACAATCATTATCATCATCATAATTATACTTTGACTATATTGCTGCTTCTGCTACTGTGGGACTTACCAGTACTCTATATATGTATCACACAAAGTTACATGAGTGTTTATTATGTTAATTTACTCTTTATGTATGTCACAGAAAGGAATTGATCCAGGACAGAACTCCAATCGTGCCCTTCTTCAGTGTGCATCAGTGGCAAGTAAGCTCACTGCTTTTTTAATTTATTTTGTATATTCAATTTTAACAATATATATGAACAAAAAAGAACAAGCTCAGACACAATAATGGAAAACAAAAAACAAAAAAACATATATCAACAGTTATCATAATGTGGTGCTACCACCCATAGGTGCTTATATACTTGTAAGAGATGTCGCGCATGGGCTCCCATGCAAGGCGTCCAACAAAAACCAGCCGGGCAAGTCATCCACCGCCCCTAACCTCGTCGAGGTAGGCCAGAAACGGGTCCCAAATAGTTAGAAACTTTTTAAATGAGATATTCCTCTATATATGGCTAAAAAACATCCAAACATCCAAAAAACTTCAAATTTGTTGGTTGTTCCTTGCATCACCCCCTACTTAAAAGGAGTTCCAGCGTCCCTGCATGTCCCCCCGTCCCCCGTAGAAATGACGCACCAGCTTGAGCACACCCACAAAAGCTTTTGGACTTCCATCAGTAGCGGTTGCCAGTCATTCTGCACTGATCTCTTTTCTGACAACATGGATGCATCGGCCGGTGAGTTAAAGTTTCTTCTTTTAGTCTTTCTCTGTCAACACTGAGCAATGTCATTAATGTGACACATGCAGAACTTTAAACAACAGAATAGACGTTTTGGTATAAATCACATTTTAGACCCTTTAGCTGCTACACTTTCTTCAACATTTCTGTGATGTTCTCAAAACACATAAGCTGATAAGTCAATGATCCTCAATGTTATTTCCCCCACTATGAATCACTTTTGAAATATGCTTTTATTGTTGGGAGCTAATTGCTAATGTCATATGTCAAACAAAAATGAGGTCAGGCATGAACCATTTTAGCATGATTATGATTTTGTTCATCTTGAACTCAGTCACTCCTGCTCTGAGCAGTAACAAGGAAGATAAACAACTGAAAAGTTCCAATTTGAAATGTAATTTTATTCCATTTCATGATGATACATGTGATTTGATTAATTTCATAAAAATTCATGTAACCGGACTTGGCCAGGTTGCAGTTGTACAACTGTGTGGTAAAAACTCTCCATCTGTCTGAGCCCTCTCTGAAATGTCAAACTTTCAAAACTGGTCAATAACTATATAGGCTAAATGCTACTCCAGTCAATTCCTTGATGGAAATATGATGATGTGGAAATATGATGTGTGATTCAGTGCACAAGGCTCAGAAATCTGAAATAATTATACGTAGTAAAGGCAAACACAAGTGCCTTTTTTGATCATTTCTCATTTCCAATCTATATAATCTAAGTCCTATTTTAGATGTACTGAAGGAGAGAGTAGGTCATGAAACTGAGAGAGAAAGGGGGAAACCTCCATGGAGAATTATGTAAAAGTGGTCCTGTAGGCCTACTTTAAACGGGGGGTTTAAATTCCACCATTTTCTCTGTTTTAAGCAAACAAATGTGTGATTCATTTTAAATAAATTCAAATGTTACTGAAATTTGTTTTGCATTCAGGGTTCGCAAGAAAACCAGGCAACGCTTTAGAATACAGCCCGCAAATAAGCATGTAGTTAGAGTATAACAACGGGGTTTAGGGCTGTAGTTATAGTCTAACTACGGGGTTTAAGGAGTGAATTATAAGATCTGTACTTATAGTCTAACTACGGGGTTTAAGGAGTGTAGTTATAGTATAACAACGGGGTTTAAGGAGTGTAGTTATGGTATAACAACGGGGTTTAAGGAGTGTAGTTATAGTCTAACAACAGGGTTTAAGGAGTGTAGTTAGAGTATAACAACGGGTTTAAGGAGTGTAGTTAGAGTATAACAACAGGGTTTAAGGAGTGTAGTTAGAGTATAACAACGGGGTTTAAGGAGTGAAAAAATACTTTAACTAGAGGGTAACAAGATCTGTACTTATAGTCTAACTACGGGGTCGCGGGCTGTATTATGAAGCAGGGGACAAATGTTTGTACTTATAGGCTAATTACGGGGTACCACACTGTACTTACAGGGTAAATACGGGGTTTAAGGAGTGTAGTTAGAGTATAACAACGGGGTTTAAGGAGTGTAGTTAGACTCTAACTAGACTCCTTAAACCCCGTTGTTATACTCTAACTAGACTCCTTAAACCCCGTTGTTATACTCTAACTACACTCCTTAAACCCCGTTGTTATACTCTAACTAGACTCCTTAAACCCCGTTGTTATACTCTAACTACACTCCTTAAACCCCGTTGTTATACTCTAACTACACTCCTTAAACCCCGTTGTTATACTATAACTACACTCCTTAAACCCCGTTGTTATACTCTAACTACACTCCTTAAACCCCATAGTTACCCTGTAAGTACAGTGTGGTACCCCGTAATTAGCCTATAAGTACAAACATTTGTCCCCTGCTTCATAATACAGCCCGCGACCCCGTAGTTAGACTATAAGTACAGATCTTGTTACCCTCTAGTTAAAGTATTTTTTCACTCCTTAAACCCCGTTGTTATACTCTAACTACACTCCTTAAACCCCGTTGTTATACTCTAACTACACTCCTTAAACCCGTTGTTATACTCTAACTACACTCCTTAAACCCTGTTGTTAGACTATAACTACACTCCTTAAACCCTGTTGTTATACCATAACTACACTCCTTAAACCCCGTTGTTATACTATAACTACACTCCTTAAACCCCGTAGTTAGACTATAAGTACAGATCTTATAATTCACTCCTTAAACCCCGTAGTTAGACTATAACTACAGCCCTAAACCCCGTTGTTATACTCTAACTACATGCTTATTTGCGGGCTTTATTCTAAAGCGTTACCGAAAACCATACAGTAACAAGACACTTCATAGTCTATAACTAGGGTTGGGTCCAGAAACCTGGTACCACTATACCGGTACTTTTACAACCGAATTGCAAAGCAGATTTACTGTAAATTACATTTCGGTGCCATGCCCAGGCTACTGAGTGAAATACCTGTCCTCTGGTGTTCCGAACCCAGCGCCGCATGCACCTTCGCTAACATTATTGATTGATTTTAAGCGTGTCGCTTAAAATCCTTGTTAAATAAAAAAAACCTGCTTTAAATTTAGAAAAGTTCAAGCACCAGTACCGTTTTGAAAGTATTGTTTTAACAGTGTATCGGGAAAAATATGAAATGACACCCATCCCTAGCTATGGCGTGGCTTTCCTGCAATCTTTAGCTATGGATAGGTTCCTAGGTATGCAGTTTGTAAATGAAGCGTTAGCTTCACATGTGGGCACACTCAGAGTTGGGTGAAGTGTGTGTTGGCCTTTTATTGTGAAGGGCTGTATGTGAAGTGTGTTGGACCTTTATTGTGAAGGGCTGTGTGTGTTGGACTTTTATTCTGAAGGGCTGTGTGAACGTAGGATCTGCCCCCCCCACATTAGGACATGACCGTGACCGTGACCATAATGCCACCAGGCCGAGTTATTTAGAACTGTGTGACATTACTGATCTATGACGTCATCACTGTCTGTGACATCATTAGCGATTTAATAGGTCACTATAGTAGTGACCTGGCCACCTGACTGAGCTGTCAAGAACATCATCGGCAATTTATGACATCATCACTCTCCGAACCCCTTCCGAAGCCCCTGACCCGACCCCCTCAGACCCTTAACCCTAACTCCCCTAACCCAGGCGTTAACCCTAAGGACGCAGGGGTCGCGCCGAACCAGACCCTCCCCACGCCTGCAGAGGTGGGTGGGGTGGTCGAGAGGTGGGCGGGGTGGTCGAGAGAAGAGTCAATGGAGAAGCCTATCCATGAAATGGGATAGGGCAAGGTCCTCCTGGCTGGCTTCGTCAGTTTTCGGCTGCAAAGATCCCAGACAACATGGCTGCCATGTAAGGTGGAGGCTCTATCTACTGCTGCTGCCCTCTAGTAACATTCCAGCCCCTATATCATTCAGTCTGAGGTGAACGGCTGTGTCCTCGCTGACAGCAAGCCTTGTGTGCAGGCATATGAGAAGCTGTGCGTGGCAAGTTCTCTGCGAATCCCCGGGTGTCAACATTTCTGTCTGTTGTCAGCCAAGGGCCTCTGTCAGACATGTTGCAGGCTCTGTCATTCTCCATGAGACATTGCCGGCCGCAATGATCCACCTTGCGAGGACGAGGGTTGCCAGGTTCTGTTCCTTCATCAGCTGCACAACTGACTCTGTTGCCTGAAAGATGTCTGTCTGTCTGTCCAGAATGTTAGTTGGACCTGTGCGCCTACCATTCACTAACCAGCCTGCCTGGTTGCCGATACTTTTGGAGTGCTCTGACCTTCACTTCGCCGTCCCCATGCCCATCTCATTCAGGCGACAAGACCGTCCAGGAAGCTCAGTAATGACTGTAGCTACTGTCAGGGCTGATGGCTTGCTTATTGTCAGGTGTGATGAGGCCCTCACGCTGTCCCGTGAGTGCATCATCGTCCCTCAGCAGGTCTTGGATGGTCTGTTGACTGTGCTCCACATCCAGCTGGCTCATCATCCTACGTGTCACCACCTCAAGGCAGTCGTCAAGCGGTACCTGTACGACCTTGACTTGGACAGGGTGGTGGAGCGTGTCTCTGACTGTTGTTGCCATTCCTGTGCCCTGCGCCGCTCGCCAAGTGCCAGGGTGGAGCAGTCCACTTCTCCCCCCCCCCCCCCGCCTGATGCTGTGGACCTGTCCTTCACAGCTGATGTCCTCAAGCGTTCCTACCAGGTCATACTTCACATCCAGCCTGCTGCTGTCAGGTCCGTGTCATGAGACCGTGCGGGGTGCTTTGATACAGCTCTCAATTTAGATACGCCCCAATGGGAGATGGGTTCCTGCACCAGCATATAGGATCATGCTGGAGGTAGGGCATGCTAAGAACCCTAACAAGAACCCTTTTTGCAGAGAAGGCTATCCAGGAGCAGATGGGTGAACTCTTACTCCTTGATCCATTGGGGAGTGCCATCACTCCTCCGGCCCTGGCAACTGCCACAGCAGTGTTGAGCTCACGCATCCGCTCCTCACATGGTCTCTCATCTCAGGAAATGTGGGCCCAGCGGGACTCAGATGGGAACAAGTCCCAGGCAAGTGACCGATACCTGGTTATCTCGGTGGAACTTCTGCAATATAAGGAGGTTTATGGGATCCCAGCTGCTGTTCTTCATGCTTATTTGTGTCTATGCTTTGCTGAATTGTTTGTAGAGGAGTTGCTCCAGTACCGACCAGCGGTACGTGGTCTTGTGATGCTCATCATGTGACACATCAGAATAAAGCCAGCGTAACTTCTCATGCTCGTGTGTCTCGGTTCTCTTGTAATAATACAGCCTCAACTGGGTGCAAGGTTATGAACCAATCAGATTGCTTGATTTGAGCTACCCGTTTAATAATCCATACACGACACTCGGTTGAGCAATTGTGCCTTATTTTAGTGGTGAGATGAGTGGAGTCTAGAGTAACGGCCAGTATTTAAACGTTTGATCTTTTGTCCATCTATATGAATATTTGCAAAAGCCCTTTGTAATAATCTTTGAAAGTTTCCAAATTGTTCCGGTGTTTGTTCATCAGAACAGACACGAGCAGACAAAACTACAGCGACAGTTTCTCCTTTTAGTTAGTTTCCTAACAGTGTGCAGCACTCAGGTCTCTCTGGCGCCTGATGGTTTCATGTTATCAAAGATATTCAACATTAGAAAATATGAATCTGTCCTCACAAACAGTCTATGGTGATAACATGTTAAAAATGACTGGTGCATAAATATTGTTGACTAATGTGTAGGTTACACACTTTTCTTTCTGTAACTGAGGCATATTTTGCACAGTGTAGTATGTACAGCGAGTCTGAAAGTGACAAGTGACAAGCAAGAGACAGTCTCACTGATACAGAGTTATTATTGTCTTCTAGTGCCGAATACAAGGATTGTCCTACTGGGAAGAACTGGATATGGAAAGAGCCGCACAGGAAACACCATATTTGGAGAGACTGTGTTCACGACAAGTGATGGGGCTGCCAACTCTATTACCAACTTTTGTCAAGCAGAGACCAGAACTGTGGAGGGAAGAGGCGTCACTCTGATCGACACTCCTGGATTCTTTCACACAGCCATGCCTGAGGAGCAGCTGAGGTCTGAGATGGTGAGGTGTATCACAGAGTGCTCTCCTCCTGGGCCTCACGCCTTCCTCATTCTGCTGAAGGTGCAGAAATTCACACGTCAGGAAGAAGATCTGATCACAAAAATCACAGAATATTTCTCTGCGGAAGCTTTCAGACACGCTGCAGTTCTCTTCACCTACGGTGCCCAGCTCAAAGGACAGAACATTCAGAAGTTTGCTCAGGAGAGTAAAGCTCTGAGTGATCTTGTGGAGAAGTGCGGCGGCCGCTGTCACGTCCTCGATAATAAACGCTGGAACAACAAACAGCAGGTGGCAGAGCTGCTCGGCACTATAGACAAGATGGTGGAGGAGAACAAGGGAGGCTGCTACACCAATGAGATGCTGCAAGCAGCAGAGAGAGAGATACGAGGAAGAAAGCACTAGACCAGGGATTCTCAACTTGATTTGCCCGGGGGCCACTTTTGCAAAATGACAGGAGGCCAGGGGCCAGTTAATAAACAAACATTCATATACAGTAAATTTTTCAGTAGCGGTTTGTAGATTTTTGGGGTGTCAGTCGGAGCTTAGTCTCACAATTTTGTACAACTGCCGTTGGCAATTTTGTACAAAATTGTGTGTGCACAAGTTAGGTTAAGTTAGGTTAAGTTAGGGAAGTGCCTGGGCAGCGAGCAGACGGCCATATTTGACAATTAGCTGGAGCTCAGTCAAACTTTATTTCAGTTTTCATTGTGAATTCGAAAATGGTCGGGGGGCCACTCTGCACCCTATCGCGGGCCGCATCTGGCCCCCGGGCCGCAAGTTGAGTATCCTGCACTAGACAGTCATCAGCAAACATAATCACAGGAAGAGCCCAGAGAGAATGCTAAAACCTGTGTTTGTTTTTTTTATGTTTTTGATCAAAGGTTTATGTGTTGCACCAATCAAATTAGTGAGAGCTTTCTTTGGTTATGATGACTTTATGATTGCCCTTGTTTGGAGATATATTCAAAATGGAGAATTTGTGTCACTCTTTACAGTTTATTTTTACTGTTGTAGCCTACTGTTTCTTTTTAGTTGCTTTTAACTACTACTTTTACTTACATTTCAACAGTTTTTGGTTGCTTTTGTCTACATGTATTTTCTCTCTCTCACACTTCCCCAATGTTCAGTTCAGCTGCAGGTTGGATTTTCTCATCTCATGTCAGACATTATTTTATCTGCTCTTTTTTTGTGTGTATTTCTGATCCTTTCATCGGTTTTATCGCATGGTTGTCATTTGTTATTTTATGTATTGAATGTGACTTTGTATTTGACCACGTCCTTGCTCATGTCGTTGTTTGTGAAGAACTTTGTAACGGTTGTTTTGAAATGTGCTATATAAATAAAGTTATTATCTATATTATAATTGTTTCTTTGCTAGAAAGTTTAACCACTAGGTGGCTTTCCATCCACCTGTTTTTATGTGCCTCAACTTTGCTGGATACCCTCATCGCAGCGTCTCGGGGTCCTGGCCCCTGCCCGAGGAGGACCTGCCCTCGCATCCAGGTTTGGGTCGTCCGGCACTGGCTTCCACCCGATGGGTCCCAACCGTCCTCACGGCATGCGTCCAGAGCTACTGTTTCACCTGAACCAGGTAGGATCCATTCAATTCCTGTTCTACCTCCCTGCTCTATCAACGCTCTCTTAGATATGAGCATTCAATTAGAGAGCTGTGTCTGTCAACTGGAAGATAATAGACGTATTACTTTAAACAGGCTCGAGCACCCCTAAAAAGACTAAAATTGTCCATGTAAAGAAGTCTAAACTGTACCTCGGTGTGCGGGTTCTACCTTCTAAACATTGTTAGAAAAACTTGGTTATATATGCATCAATAACCATGACCAACAGAAACAATTACTGCAGTGGACGTTCAAAAAAAAGCCTGGTCGGAAGTAGGGTGGCCATTTCGATAACACCAAATTAATTCAAATCAACTCTCAATAAGTGTCAAAATGACTGCAAAACTGTTTACAGTTTTCGGATATGTGTGAGATCATGTGCAAAATAAATCAACATTGTTTTTTGGCGAAGTGTCCCTTTAAATGGTTATGATTGATTGATTGATTGATTGATTGATTGACTTTTTGTGGGACAGCAGTTTGCACCAATTTGGTAGAATGGCCCAATAAGCAAGATTGTTGCGTTCAAAGAAGTGTATGTGTGGGTGTGTGGGTGTGTGTGTGTGTGTGTGTGTGTGTGTGTCTGTGTCTGTGTCTGGGTTTGTCTGTCTGTCTGTCTGTGGGGGTGGGTGCGGGGTAAAGGGGGGGCAAACTGGGTTTAGTAAAAATGGGGGAAACATGCCCCCTCATCCCCGGTGGAAGTTACGCACGAGACTGAACCAGATTAACGCCTCCTTCCTTCCCCACTCTGCAGCCAGTAGGGATGTCAAACGGGTGGGGAAAACAGGACAAGAAAGACAGACACCAGCAAATATAAAGCCAGTTAGTTTGTGTGGTAGCTGTTACTCTGCACTGATCTCTCTTCTGACAACATGGACGCCTCGGCCGGTGAGTTAAATGTTCTTCTTTCAGTCTTTATCTGTCAACACTGAGCAATGTCATTAATCTGACACATGTAGAACTTTAAACGTTAGACGTTTTGGTATAAAACATATTTTAGCTGCTTTAGCTGCTACACTTAAGACTTTCTTCAACATTTCTGTGAATAGTGATGTTCTCAAAACACATAGCTGACAAGTAAATGATCCTCAATGTTCTTTTTCCACTATGAATCACTTTTGCTCAGAGCAGTCAGTCATGCTCTGAGCACTGACAAGGAAGATAAACAAATGAAAAGTTCCAATCTGAAATGTCATTTTATTCCATTTCATAATGATATGATTTGATTCATTTCATGAAATTAATCTTCATGTAACCAGGTTTGTCCAGTTAAGATCAAGCTTTTCCTTTCTGCGTTTGTTTGACAACAATAGAAACATTTCACACTAATTTACAGACTAAGTCCATTTTGAGTGGCTCGCAGACGTGTCCATGAAAAGTGCTTCTATTCTTTGAGGATGGCAACACAGTTGACATTACTGTCTCAGTCGAAATGACTGTCTAAGTCCCATCTGATGGAGAGTGGGTCATGAAACTGTGAAAGAGGGAAAGGGAGAAACCTCAGTGGAGAATTATATAAAACTGTACTGTGAAATATGTTCTCCCATTTCCCCCATGTGAGTTCATGTGACGGGCTGGTTTACCAGGCTACATTTTCTCTGGCTTAAGCAAACAGATGCTTGCATATGGTGCTTGTGTAAATAATGCAATCTAATAGAGCATGTAAACAAAACCAAAGAGACAGTATTGATATAGACGTATTATTCTCTTCTAGAGCCGAATGCAAGGAGGATTGTCCTGCTGGGGAAAACTGGTGCTGGGAGAAGCAGCACAGGAAACACCATATTTGGAGAGACTGTGTTCCAGACAAGTGATTCTGTGAATTCTGAAACAAACAAGTGTCAATCAAAGTCCAGAACTGTGGAGGGAAGAGGCGTCACTCTGATTGACACTCCTGGGTTCTTTGGCACAAACACGTCTGAGGAGCAGCTGAGGCCTGAGCTAGTGAGGTGTATCACAGAGTGCGCTCCTGGACCTCACGCGTTCCTCATCGTGCTGAAGGTGGAGATCTTCACACGTCAGGAGGAGGAAGTCATCCAAAAAATATGCCAATGTTTTTCTGCAGAAGCTTTCAGACACGCTGCAGTTCTCTTCACCTACGGTGATGAGGTCCCTGAAGGAATGAACATCCAGCAGTTTGTCAGTCAGAGTGAAGCTCTGAGAGATCTTGTGCAGAAGTGTGGCGGCCGGTGTCACGTCGTCGATAATGAATACTGGAACGACGACGAGCAGGATGACTACAGGAGGAACCAGGTCCAGGTGGCAGCGCTGCTCCGCACTATAGACAAGATAGTGGAGGAAAACAGTGGTGGCTACTACACCAATGAGAAGCTGCAAGAGGTGGAGAGAGAGATACAACAAGAGGAGGAGAACATCAGGCGGTCATCAGCTAACATCTCACAGGAAGAGACCAGAAAGAAGGCTAAACACAGTGTCTTTAAGAAGCTCAAGGTCAAATTTGCAGCTGTTGCAATAGGAGCATTGATGGGTTTTGTCCTTGGTGTGGGAGCAGCAGCAGCAGTGGGAGGAGCAATTGGAGGACCAGCAACCTTAGTAATTGGAGGACTAATAGGAGGTGTTGGAGGTGCTTTGATTGGATATGATGCAGCTGAGGGGGCAGAAACAACTAGGGAGGCGATAGGCAAGACAATTAAGACTTTCAAGAAAGGACCTCTGCAAGCAATGGCTGATCTTAATCTGAAGACAACAGAATCAAAACAGGAAAAGAGCAGTGATTCGTAATCTCTTTAACTACATCACCATTAAAGGGATATGCCAACATTTTGGGAGATTCCTATTTGCCATATTGCTGACAGTAAATGGAGAATGTGGATGCCTTTATCGTCACTGTTCGTGCCCTATAAAGAGCGGTACAGCCCTCACTGCTAGTTAGCTTAGCGCTACAATGGTAGTGAACGGTACAGCTGCCTATCCCCATTCAGTCGCCCAAAATACACATTCCAACAGCGCCAGAAACACTCACATGTACATATTGTGACTCGTGTACTCACCACGCCATGAAATAATAATCCAAAGTTACTGGGAAATGGTAGCCTAATTTTCGAAGTAAATCCACACACCCAGAACTAACAAAGATTATCAAAACTAACCAAGCGTAACTGAAGTTACTTCCTCGTTACTTCCACACAGTCAGATTTAGCAATTTATCCAACAGCGCCAGAAACACTCACATGTACATATTGTGACTCGTGTACTCACCACGCCATGAAATAATAATCCAAAGTTACTGGGAAATGGTAGCCTAATTTTCGAAGTAAATCCACACACCCAGAAGATTATCAAAACTAACCAAGCGTAACTGAAGTTACTTCCTCGTTACTTCCACACAGTCAGATTTAGCAATTTATTCTTATTATAGGATTGGTTATTACCATATTGGGTTTTATTACATTTTTGATCAAGTTAAGTGCAGATTTTATTAGACTCTCGTTCCCCTTCCCTCTCAGAACAAACTCCCTTCCTCTGAAACGAGGCCAGGTGGAAGAGAGAGAGAGGCCAGTTCAAAACAGAAAGGTTTTGTACTGGCAGAAGGTCGACTGGGGCTCAGGGCAGAAATGCCCCACTTGTTCAAAAAACATAATTGAAATTCAAATTATGGGTGAAAAATACCAAGAGAAAAGTTAAAAGTGCAGCATCTTGTATATCACCACAACATCACAGTTGTATGAAAGGGCACGTCTGAATCATAGAGGGCTTCATGCACATTTTTATTTACAAAGCCATCATAGGGCTACTTAAATCACCTTTTCTATCGCATCACTAGTTCTTACAGCTTGCGCTCTCAGAATTTAGTACTTTTCAATGTCCCTCGTGCTTCCACAGAATTTGGGAAGTCTGCTTTTAGTTATTATGCTCCATGGTGCTGGAATCAGCTCCAGAAAGATGCAAACCTGGATCGCCTCATCCCTCTGGATGGGTTTAAAGACTGCAGCAGACTGCTGCAGTCTTTAAAAACTGAAGTTTGTGGCTGTTTTACTTGAGTTTGTCCACTGTGCAATTTGTATATTTGCATGTATTCCTTGTAATTGTATTTTGTGGTTTTGTGTTGTATTGTTGTTAACTTCTGTGTGTTGCTTTCTTGGCCAGGGCTCCCTTGTAAAAGAGATGAAAATCTCAATGGGACTCGCCTGGTTAAATAAAGGATAAAAAAAACAAAAAACAAAAAAAACAATCATTGGCACCTTAGTGAGAGCTTGTTTCCTTTTAAATACCGGTATGCAGACGAAAGAGACCCATGATTATGATTACTGACGTATGCTCTTCTATGTGGCGTTGAAAGACAGAGAGAGAGAGAGAGAGAGCAGGGGGGGAAGTGGAGGGAGGAGGAGAGAACATGTTTTCAGTCAAGCTGCACTTTTCTTGGTGCCTTCCCCGAGCAAGCTCCCCCTGAGCAGCCATGACACTGCTGGCCTGCTTCATGTCCTTCTTCACCTGACAACCAAATTCAACTTGCGTAACACATTCATAGCAAATGTGCTGTGTCCCATGATGCACATGACCCAATACATTTAAATGACATTTGCTAAGGTATGTCTAACAGAGTTAAGACTGCTCCTCTGTGACTGTGTTAAGGTATGTCTAACAGGGTTAAGACTGCTCCTCTGTGACTGTGTTAAGGTATGTCTAACAGGGTTAAGACTGCTCCTCTGTGACTGTGTTAAGGTATGTCTAACAGGGTTAAGACTGCTCCTCTGTGACTGTGTTAAGGTATGTCTAACAGGGTTAAGACTGCTCCTCTGTGACTGTGTTAAGGTATGTCTAACAGGGTTAAGACTGCTCCTCTGTGACTGTGTTAAGGTATGTCTAACAGAGTTAAGACTGCTCCTCTGTGACTGTGTTAAGGTATGTCTAACAGGGTTAAGACTGCTCCTCTGTGACTGTGTTAAGGTATGTCTAACAGAGTTAAGACTGCTCCTCTGTGACTGTGTTAAGGTATGTCTAACAGGGTTAAGACTGCTCCTCTGTGACTGTGTTAAGGTATGTCTAACAGAGTTAAGACTGCTCCTCTGTGACTGTGTTAAGGTATGTCTAACAGGGTTAAGACTGCTCCTCTGTGACTGTGTTAAGGTATGTCTAACAGGGTTAAGACTGCTCCTCTGTGACTGTGTTAAGGTATGTCTAACAGAGTTAAGACTGCTCCTCTGTGACTGTGTTAAGGTATGTCTAACAGGGTTAAGACTGCTCCTCTGTGACTGTGTTAAGGTATGTCTAACAGAGTTAAGACTGCTCCTCTGTGACTGTGTTAAGGTATGTCTAACAGGGTTAAGACTGCTCCTCTGTGACTGTGTTAAGGTATGTCTAACAGGGTTAAGACTGCTCCTCTGTGACTGGCTCAGTCATGAGTTCTCCTGCACCACTGGCCAACAGAGCCGGGCTTTCTAGTCTAAATGGTTTGGAGTGATCAGCAGATGACACGGGAGCTATTCTCTGCGGTGGAGCGCCCAATGATTTTCAGTGTGTAAATATGTGTGTGCATATATTTTAGGCTCATTCCCATTCAGCTAATTGAAGTGCTCCTGTATGCAGGGGCGTCCGGGTAGTGTGCATGGCGGTAGATTCCCTGCATACCAATCGGGTCACAGGTTCGCGCCCATGTGTTACCTCCGGCTTGGTCGGGCGTCCATACAGGCACGATTGACTGTGTCTGCGGGTGGGAAGCAGGATTGAGGGTATAGTATCCTGGTCACTGCAGTAGCGCCTCCTCTGGTCGGTTGGGGCGACTGTACAGGGCGGAAGGGAACTGGTGGGAGTAGTGTGATCTCCCACATGCTACGTCCTGGTGGTGGTGCTAGTCTACAGCTCTCCCCAGATCAGCAGAGGGGGTGCAGCGACCAGGGCAGCAGGGGGAAATAGGCCAAGTACAATTGGGGAGAAAATGGGGGGGAAATCAGAAAAAATATTAATCGTAAAAAAAAGTGCTACTGTATGCAAACTTCAAATAGTAGCCGTGTTTATTTATCAAAATGTGTAGCCAGACCCGGCGTCTATTTGAGACCTGCGTTAAATTCTTTTTGCAGAAAACTCTTGCTCGGCAAAGATTGGAAATATTAAAATTGTTTATTTAAACCAGTGATAAATAAGTTTAATTAATAATCACACAGGCTAGAAACACAGTCGTTCACTTTGAACCAAACCAAACTGCCACTGTTTCACACAGGAGATGAATAGCACCATAGCATACCTTTTTTTTTACCCATTTGGCGGGTTGGCAGCTGTTAAATTAAACCCTGCAGGCTGTACTAAGGGCAAAATACAATGGAAAGGGGTTTGGGTTTCCTCCTGAATGATGGAATATGACAATGTGTCTCTAGTTTATTGTTCTGTTACTGCTGAACAGTTCAGCTCAACCAACCTGCTGCTGCTCTCACCACGACACTTATGCTGTTTGACCTGATAATGACGACGAAAACTTCTGCAAACACTGCAACTGAATGGGTTCTCTGAATGGGTTCTCTCAAGATTCCTTTACGACGAAAACGTTTTGCATAGTCTGAGCAACTGAACGGTTTCTGTCCTGTGGAAATGGTAAATGGCCTGCATTTATATAGTGCTTTTATCGAAAGCGCTTTACAATCAGTAGGTACATTCACCCATTCATACACATATAGGGCATGTCGTTTGTATTTGGGTGTTGGTAAATACACACCGAATGATGCCATTCAAGGTGATTTGGGGTGGAAAACCGTGTGGCAACATGTTTGCATGTCGAAGTGACCTTGGGCAATGTCCTTGGGCAAGATACTGAACCCCAAATTGCTCCCGATGGTGTGCCAGCACCCTGCGTGGTAGCGTAGCTTGCCGCCATCGGTGTAGATAGATAGATATATCTTTATTTTTGTGTCACTCCTCAACAAACAAGTATGGTATAAAAAAAAAAAAAAAGTGCATTAAAAAGTTGAGGACCACTCACATGGAGTTGTGAGACACAATACAATTCAAAACAATAAAAGATAAAAACATACATACAAGTACTATTACACAGAAAATACAGTTGGCAATACAATATTGGGCGGTGCTCATGAAGGCTACTCTTCTTTTTAGGATGAGGTGGCAGGCCTTGGCACATTCATTAATACCGTGTTCACCAGCTAAAATTTTACGCAATTTATTTATGTCATCAAGGTCATTAAAATTCTCATAGTGTTTTGATAGAAAAATAAAAAGATCAGCGCGAATGTCGTTGTAAAGTTCACAGTGTAATAGAATGTGGGCTTCAGATTTAATAAAACCACTGTTGCACAGTGTGCAGAAACGACTCTCAACTGGGGTGTTGGTGTATCTGCCGGTTTCCAGAGCTAAGGGAGCGACTCCACATCTAAACTTTGCAAAGGCACTTCTGTGCTGCCTGGGCATAATGCATTGTACATAGGGTTCTGATTCAAAAACATTCTTAAAAGAACAGTAAGTACGGAGTTTGTTTCCGTCTGGCCTGTTAATCTGCAAGAGCCAACAGTGGTTTTATTGAATCTGAAGCCCACGTTCTATTACACTGTGAACTTTACAACAACATTCGCGCTGATCTTTTTATTTTACGGCTTTATTGCTTGTTGCCTCTTGTTTTTTTTATTTTTTATTTTATTTTTTGCACTATGTTGTAACAGAGTCTACAGCACAAGAATTTCACACGTGATACTTGTACTACGGAGTGACAATAAAAATCTTGAATCTTGAATCTACGGTATGTTGTATGACAGTACATTGTATGTGTAACAAACTATTACTGAACTTTTTTTTGTCTGAAAATGATCTGCTAAGGATTCATTTGATATCATTGGGTGTCTGCGGTTATCGTTGAGCCACTCTGTCCCCTCTCAGCTCTTTCTCAATGTTTTCAGTCCTTTTGAAAACAAGAACTATATTTTATGTAAAATATAATAAAATCCTGCCATAGTACTGCCAGACTGACAAAGTCAATAACGTGACAGCAATATACATGTATATGTGTATGTAATTCTAAAGACCAGGGATTATTTCTTTAATATTTTGGACAACCGTCTGAAAGAAAGATACAAAAAAAAAAACTCCACCTGTAGATATGTGGCATCATAAACTTTTTGGACACTGCAGTTTTTGACCTGACGCTCCTTCCAATCATGGCCAAATTTGTCCTTTTGTTTTTGTAGCTTTTCCTTGTAAGGCTGCTTGGCCCGACAGTGCACACACTTCTTACTTGCTAACCCGATCTGCTACTTACAGCTGGGGCACTCCTTCTGAGTCGGCATCTGGAGAAATAAACATAAATAATAATAAATAATAAAAAATTAGAATGCTGCATACTGCTGAGTTATCAGGCCATACTAATTATATTTTCTCATCCATACGATGTTGACATGAGTCACAGTCTTTTACCTTAGAAAATCTTGTCAACACTGTGACCTAACATGTTGGCTTCAAAAGATAATGGCTACAGTATAAGATTACTAAGGACCTGGTTTCTGGTCCAAATTTGTTTAATCAAGTCAATAAATGAAAGCAGTATTTGTGGTAGTCTTCTAGAGGAAGAGGGCTCTCGAACAGGTCTTAGATCAAATGTAACGTCCCCACACAGACCAACTGTATCTATACAGAAACATCATTTGTATTATATAGCTGTATTAGATACCTTCGTTTATTGTTTTAATGTGCAAAATAATCATTTTCCAACGGCTTCTGTGTCGAGACTCTAGACTAGAATCGTTCTTTTATTTTGAAAAACGTAGCGGAAATGCTTATTGTTGTTTGCCTTGTTGCTAGCAGCTCATAGGGTAGGCTACAAGCAAAGCACCACGATCAAGGTAAGAAGAGTAGGACTTATGTAACATATTCAACAACACTTACTTTTACTAAAGCATGTGTATTATAATGTCGGTCTAATGTGGAAAAGGAAATGTGAGAAAGGATCGCTGAACTGCGACTCTCGAATTTTTGTGCTTTTTATCCTTACTAGATTGCATATTAGCATAATTAGCTGCAGCTGCGGTAGACTGATAGCCTGTAGCTAGCTGTTAGCAGCAGCTTGCAGACCGATCCATCATTATTTGGTTTGTTTGCTAACTGTTTGCAGCTAGTTAGTAGCATAAAAAAACAAAAGGCTCGTTTGAGATGACTTCTGCCTCACCTGGAAGCAGACAGCAGCCGATCAGACACAACACAACAACACAACATACATCAACACAACAAGCCGTGCTGCACCAGCGTGAAGTGAGCAGGAGTTTTCTCAGCTCCAGCAGGAATTTCACTTCCGGTTTAGTGATTTTGCCTTCAAGATAAAAGCATGATAAAGTAGAAATCTAACTCTGAGACCCAACATAATGAACAAAAGAACACTAAGATGAACCTCTAAATGTTTAAATGAAAATAGACCAGCAGAACAAATACAATAAAGGAGACAGCGTGATATTTCTTGAAATGCTATGTTCTCTGTTCCAATTTTGTCCCGGGAGTGATGTCACTTGAGCAATTGTGCATTGACATAACTGATGATATCATAGGCATGGTGACATCATCAGTGATGTCATAAGATCAATTGTGATGTCATCAGTGATGCAAAGTTGTGACATCAGTTTGTGAAGTGAGCCCGCTCAGCGGGCGAGCTGCAGTGCAAACGAGGGAGCAAGTGAGCCCGCACAGCGGTCGAGCTGCAGGGCAGGTGAGGCCGCGTGGCGGCCGAGCTGCGTATGCGATATAATCAGTGATATAATTGAGTATAATCAGTAACACTTGTTCTTTCCAATACTATAGTGTACTCCAACCATAGAGTCGGGACAGTTTAAAGAATGAAACACAATTTATTTTATTCAAACATTAATCTTGAAGAATTGTTGGTTTCCCTCAAATTTTACAAGTGTAGCGGGCACAGCCAGCTTAACATTAAGAGAGAGAGAGAGAGAGAGGTGTATTGGCTTTATGTATCTTTGTCTCGCAAAGGTAATTGAGTCATTTAATCAAAAAAATAATGCTTGCAAGTGCTGCTCAAGATGAACAGATTGTGCTGTATTATTCTCCATTGCTTTTATGACATGTTTGTTTTCCTATCCAGAGTGTTTGAGTGAAGGGGGCGGGGCAGCACACCAGTGACCAGAAGAGAGAGGGAGGGGCTTCTAAGTGATCAGTCACACCCCTCTGGGACACTACTGGCATAATGGAGTGTGTGGTGGACAAGGACAATCCCTCGGGTGAGTCATGGATCATTGGGCCGTATGAAATCAGCTCCAGTGTTTCCAAAATTCTGGTTTAGATTTTTGTTTTTATTTTAATATTATATCCTTGATGAGGATGCAGGCTGTTGAGAAATTAAGCCACCATAACGGCAGAGCGCTGTCATCAAAGCGAGGGCATCTCGCTGCACGCTTGTGGCATGTAGGGCATGAGAGCGGCTTAGGCTGCTGACTCCTTTGCAGTCATTTCTTGGCCAAATGAGCAATAGCCTAATGGTCGGGGAATAAAATTTTCGTCTATGTTAATACAATTCAAATTGTGCTTAGAGGGAAATATTTTTCCTGGACTTTGTGCAATTTAGTAACCACAAATTTAACTGGCAGTTAGTTTCAGGTCATACTTTTTCTGTGCTGCCGCCATGGCACTCAGCAAATGTGACATTAAACCAGTATAGGGGACCAGCGTCTAATTGGGACTCTTCAGAATCAGAATCAGAAAGACTTTAATGATCCCCAGGGGGAAATTGGGACAAGTTACAGTAGCTCGCTCACATAACACACATAGCATAAAATAAACAGTAGTAAATGCGATAGTAAAATAAGCAGAATAAGAAGAACACAACATAGCATGGAATAAACAGTATTAAATGCGATAGGAGCAAAATAAGTGGAATACGTCTAAGTAAGCAAAATACGTAGAGTAAGTATACCTTACGTGCCAATTGTCTTTATTGCACACTGAACTTATATTATTCGGCTTGCCCTATACGTTACAAGTGGCTCAGCCAGGCACTTTTTTTCAGTTAGCCTATCGGCTGGCTCAGTCTCAGGGAGATTGAACTTAATTGAAGTTTTATGGTAGGTTAACTTATAGTGACGCTGTTCCTTAATGTCTGCCCTCCAGACATCCAGCAGCTGTTGGTCTGTAAAGAAGAGGTTCCCCCTGAGCAGCAGGAGCGGAGCCCCAGTCTGGACCAGGGGGAACCAGAGACCCCACACATTAAAGAGGAACAGGAGGAACTCTGCATCAGTCAGGAGGGAGAGCAGCTTCAGGAGGACACAGAGCCCCCACACATTAAAGAGGAACAGGAGGAACTCTGCATCAGTCAGGAGGGAGAGCAGCTTCAAGGCCCAGAACCCCCACACATTAAAGAGGAAAAGGACGAACTCTGGGCCAGTCAGGAGGGAGAACAGCTTCAAGGGTCGGAGGAGGCCCATATCACCCAGTTCCCATTCACTCCTGTCCCTGTGAAGAGTGAAGATGATGAAGAGAAACCTCAGTCCTCACAGCTTCATCAAAGCCAAACTGAGGAGAACAGAGAGGCAGAGCCTCTAGCCAGCAGTTCAACTGAACAGATGAAAACAGAAGCTGATGGAGAGGAATGTGGGATGTCAGAACCAGCCAGGAACTTAGATCCAGCTAGTTGTTTACAACCAACTAGTGATGACAAGACTCCAGACTCTTCTGAAGCTGAGACTGAAGACAGTGATGATTGGAATGAGACAAGAGAACTTCATTCAGGGTTAGAGTCCGAGAAAAACAGTGATGTCATAAGTGAGAGATGTCAAAGCAGGGAGAAACGCTTTAGTTGCTCAGACTGTGCTAAAAGGTTCCGCGATAGAGGAGACTTGAAGAGACACATGAGAATCCACACAGGGGAGAAGCCATTTAGTTGCTCAGACTGTGCTAAAAGTTTTCGTCATAAAGGACACTTGAAGACACACATGATAGTCCACAGCGAAGAGAAGCCATTTAGTTGCTTAGACTGTGATAAACGTTTTCGTCATAAAGAAGCCGTGAAGAGACACATGAGAATCCACACAGGAGAGAGGCCATTTAGTTGTCCAGATTGTGCTAAAAGTTTTAGTCGTAATGGAGACTTGAAGACACACATGAGAATCCACACAGGAGAAAAACCGTTTAGTTGCTTAGACTGTGCCAGAAGTTTTCGCCGTGAAGGAAACCTGAAGATACACATGAGAGTTCACACAGCAGAGAAGGCATTTAGTTGCTCAGACTGTGCTAAACGTTTTCATCGTAAAGAAGACTTGAAGACACACATGAGAATCCACACAGGAGAAAAGCCATTTAGCTGCTCAGAATGTGCTAAATGTTTTCGCCATAAACAAGCCTTGAAGAAACACATGAGAGTCCACACAGGAGAGAGACCATTTAGTTGCTCAGATTGTGCTAAAAGTTTTCGCAATAAAGGAGACTTGGTGACACATTTGAGAGTTCACACAGGAGAGAAACCGTATAGTTGCGGTGTTTGTGGGAGAGGTTTTAGTCAGAAGCCAAACTATAAAAAGCATAAGTGTTGTGGTGAGAGCAGCAGCAGTAGACCTGCAGAGCTACTGGTTGAGCTGCATTAACAGAACAATAAACTAGAGACACATCATATAGTCCATCAGTCAGGAGGAAACTCAAACCATTTTCCATTGTATTTTGCCCATAGTATTAGTTAGTTAACACAAGAATTCCCCTCCGGGGATAAATAAAGTACTCTCTATCTATCTATCTATCTATCTATCTATCTATCTATCTATATCGATCTCTCGGTATCTATCTATCTATCTATCTATCTACAGTATCTATCTATCTACCTAGCTACAGTATCTATCTATCTATCTACCTATCTATCTATCGGTATCTATCTATCTATCTAGCTACAGTATCTATCTATCTATATCTATCTATGTATATATCTAGCTATCCATCTAGCTACAGTATCTATCTAGCTATCTATCTATCTATGTATATATCAAGCTATCTAGCTACAGTATCTATCTAGCTATATACTGTATCTATCTATCTTGGTATTCAGACTGAATGGCCATCATTCCCACTCCATTAGTATTATTATTATGTAATCATGCAATATACAGATACTGTGCTCATTAGATTCTAGTTCTTTCTTTTTGTCCTTTTCTGTCTCTGAAATGTAATATAAACTGTTTCTGTCCTCCACTAGTATTCAACAAGGTAGTGACTTTCATTGAGAATTGAAGTGCATGTGACTTTTGCCACATAACAATAAATGTAAATTAAAGAATATATGGACTTTTGTGGTGTTTTTATGGTAAAAACTGTATTTCAATGCTGAAATTCAATAGCATGTTCCTTAAACCTACAATCTTACTTGTGGTTTGAACCATGACCTCCTGCCCTCTACACCAGCTGAACAGTTCAACTAAAGAATGATTTTACTGATCAGTATTTCACACGGTGAAAGTAGTAAAAGTGACAAATCAGAATATGAATTATGAAAAATGTGTATAGTAGATAATATGTTTCTTTCCTATCCCATAAATCACCTGAAGCCCTCCAAAGTCCCCGACACCCAGGTTGAGAACCATTACTCTATGATTTTCATCTCACTGGCTCCCTCTGCTGCTGTAAACGATTTTACAAAAGCTTCTGCAGTGATACTTTTCCTAGTGAATGCAGTGTTCCTGATAAAACACTACATTCACAAGAAAATTGCCACACATTTTACATTGAAAATCGTCACTTAAGCTTTTCCATATTGGATGAATGAATGGTTTGTTTGCACACACTTCTTACTCGCTACCCCGATCTGCTGCTTACAGCTGGGGCACTCTTTCTGAGTCGGCATCTGGAGAAAGAAACATAAAAAATAATTAGAATGCTGCATACTGCTGAGTTATCAGGCCATACTAATTCTATTTTCTCATCCATACGATGTTGACATGAGTCAGTCTTTTACCTTAGAAAATCTTGTCAACACTGACCTAACATGTTGGCTTCAAAAGATAATGGCTACAGTATAATATTACTAAGGACCTGGTTTCTGTCCCAAATTTGTTTAATCAAGTCAATAGCCTAAAGGAAAGCAGTATTTGTGGTAGTCTTCTAGACTAGAGGAAGAGGGCTCTCGAACAGGTCTTAGATCAAATGTAACGTCCCCACACAGACCAACTGTATCTATACAGAAACATCATTTGTATTAGATAGCTTCGTTTATTGTTTTAATGTGCAAAATAATCATTTTCCAATGGCTTCTGTGTCGAGACTCTAGACTAGAATCGTTCTTTTATTTTGAAAAACGTAGCAGAAATGCTTATTGTTGTTTGCCTTGTTGCTAGCAGCTCATAGGGTAGGCTACAAGCAAAGCACCACGATCAAGGTAAGAAGAGTAGCCTAGGACTTATGTGACATATTCAACAACACTTACTCTCACTAAACCATGTGTATTATAATGTCGGTCTAATGTGGAAAAGGAAATGTGAGAAAGGATCGCTGAATTGCGACTCTCGAATTGTTGTGCTTTTTATCCTTACTAGATTGCATATATTAGCATAATTAGCTGCAGCTGCGGTAGACTGATAGCCTGTAGCTAGCTGTTAGCAGCAGCTTGCAGACCGAGCCATCATTATTTGGTTTGTTTGCTAACTGTTTGCAGCTAGTTAGTAGCATAAAAAAACAAAAGGCTCGTTTGAGATGACTTCTGCCTCACCTGGAAGCAGACAGCAGCCGATCAGACACAACACAACAACACAACAGACATCAACACAACAACTGCACCAGCGTGAAGTGAGCAGGAGTTCTCTCAGCTCCAGCAGGAATTTCACTTCCGGTTTAGTGATTTTGCCTTCAAGATAAAAGCATGAAAAAGTAGAAATCTAACTCTGAGACCCAACATAATGAACAAAAGAACACTAAGATGAACCTCTAAATGTTTAAATGAAAATAGACCAGCAGAACAAATACAATAAAGGAGACAGCATGATATTTCTTGAAATGCTATGTTCTCTGTTCCAATTTTGTCCCGGAAGTAATGTCACTTGAGCAATTGTGCATTGACATAACTGATGATATCATAGGCATTGTGACATCATCAGTGATGTCATCAGTGATGCGAAGTTGTGACATCAGTTTGTGAAGTGAGCCCGCACAACGGTCGAGCTGCAGGGCAGGTGAGGCCGCGCGGCGGCCGTGCTGCATTATGCGATATAATCAGCGATATAATTGCATATAATCAGTAACACTTGTTCTTTCCAATACTATAGTGTACTCCAACCATAGAGTCGGGACAGTTTAAAGAATGAAACACAATTTATTTTATTCAAACAATCATCTTGAAGAATCGTTGGTTTCCCTCAAATTTTACAAGTGTAGCGGGCACAACCAGCTTAACATTAAGAGAGAGAGAGAGAGAGAGAGAGAGAGGTGTATTGGCTTTATGTATCTTTGTCTTACAAAGTTAATTGAGTCATTTAATAAAAAAAATAATGCTTGCAAGTGCTGCTCAAAGATGAACAGATTGTGCTGTATTATTCTCCATTGCTTTAATGACAATTATGTTTGTTTTCCTATCCAGAGTGTTTGAGTGAAGGGGGCGGGGCAGCACACCAGTGACGAGAAGAGAGAGGGAGGGGCTTCTAAGTGATCAGACACACCCCTCTGGGACACTACTGGCATAATGGAGTGTGTGGTGGACAAGGACATTCCCTCGGGTGAGTCTTGGATCATTGGGACGTATGAAATCAGCTCCAGTGTTTCCAAAATTCTGGTTTAGATTTTAGTTTTTATTTTAATATTATATCTTTGATGAGGATGCAGGCTGTTGGGAAATTAAGCCTCCTCTCCATGGCTTTTCCGTGGTGAATATGAAGATCTATTAAATGTAACGCACCTATGGAGTTGGAATCCATTGACATTTTTTAAATCGGGGGTTCCTACCCAGAGAAATCAAAGAAAACCCACTCTGTGGGGTGGGGGGGTTGGGGAGGGGCGGGTGCGGGAGGCAGAAATCCTCCACTTCCCACAATGCACTGGGCTCGTGGTTTTCTAATAATTCCACGCCCAGCCCGCAGGCCCTGGGGGCGCTGGCTAAAAAACAACAACATTATTCACGCAATCTTGGACTATCAACGTTCTTTTCTAGCCACGGAGACAGCTCAGAGTCGGAAGAGATTGAGGAAAGACTGCTTGCAATAAAAATCTACAGCTCTATGTCGATAGCTGCAATGTACATATTTTATTCATTTTGATTTCGTTTTAAAATGCTTGATTTTACCTGTCTTGTTGTCTTTTCACCATCATCGCTGGCCAGCCTCCCCTCGCTGTCTACATTTTCACTTTCCAGGACTTGGCATATATCATCAATTTCAATTTGTGAATTATAAAGTTATATATATATAGATATATTTTTTTTACATCACTTACCACAGCAAGTCAAGGATTTGAAATCATTCAAATATGTTTTCATTCAGATGTGAATTCAATCCATAAGTAACACAATGACAGAATGTGGCTATTTTGGTCATGGGTTTCATACACTTTCTGTAATAAAACATCTAAAGCAAAAATCTTATCAGATGGGGTGCTCTGGGACATAATCTTATCAAATGATGGTCAGTGGGCTAATTTGGCACAGTTTAGGGGTCCTTGACATGAAAAGTTTGAGAACCACTGTCTTAGAAAATGCAGTAGGATTTCGATGACAAACTGATCTGTGATTTCTACTGGCATAAATGAAGACATTTTATAGGTTGGTGTGAAAATCAACAGCTCTGCATCCCATGTGTTTATACTTTGTTTTTACAACAGTAAAAAGTTCACGTTTCTTTGGTTAACACAGTAGTATTGATGCAGGTGCAGAAAGAATAGATGCCAGCAATAACTGCTCAAAGACCTCAAAGAATCTACTGCATCTAATGTAAATATCAACCTATTGGCTACAGCTTTTACAACCCCATACCGGCATGACTGATTAAAGTGTCAAATAACCAAAGCAACATATATTTGAAATTTTAATACAGGTTCTGACAATATATAAACACTATGTAAAATATAATAATAAGATGTAGCCTTCAGAAAATGAAAAATGTATGTCTAGCAAATTCTAAGATTTCGAAAATGTTCTTCTATGTCATGGATTGTTTGCTGGAAGCCACGGTATTGTTTATCAGGTCAAGGGTACATGGATTGCCTGCACAACATGCATGGCAAACAATACGACGATGCCTCCCTCTCTCGCACTGTAGGACCCACTGGAGGAAATGTCGATAGGCTATCAGGCGACACTGTCAGCAAAAAAACAAAAACAAACAAAGAAAAAACAGTATTAGAACGGCAAGCCTATTTTCAGTGTAACGTTTGACTTACATACAAATGTTCTGCTAAATATTATTATTATTTATATTATATATTGTATATATATTATATTTATATTATTATATAAACAGTATAGTAACGTATTGTTACACGTCGTTGTATCGCTATGAAAAACATAATCACATAATTATTTAATTGATTCCCAGATGCCACTATTCTAAGACCAAAACAGTATAGCAATGTATTACATTAGTATTTACTCGATGCTGCTGGCCTTTGCTGTCTCTTCTAGTTTATTTTCCGTCTCCTCACTAAAGTTTCTAAAACCCAACGATCCATGGTCCAAAACTTTGATGCAACATTACACATCCCTCTCGTTCCTCGGCATATTCTGCGACTTCTTCAAGAAGAAATTGGCCTCTCGCTGTAGCCGAGCGATCCATCGGAGCACATTTGCGGCAGCGGCACGATGCAGAATTTGTCCCAGACGGGGAGCCTCGGGGCCGGCCTCTGGTTCGTCTCCGGCGGCCTGTTCAACTGCCTCTCCTTCCATACCGTGCAATTCCTCTGCACTGTAGTCTGGCTCATATGGCGTTAAGTAGCCTTGAATGTCAGAGTTTATTAGCACACTTTGGAAATCGTCTTCATCCATATCAAACTCTTCAATTTCACCAAGAATATTTCCTTCAGCCATGGTTGAGCCATGGTGAGCTAGTTAGCTCCAGACCAATGCAGGCAGAAAAGATGGCTGACGGAGTGTTTTGATTTTGGTATGTGGAGCTGTGGAGGCCCCCTAGAGGCGGCACACACACAAAAGAGTTGTAGTTCCAATCGACAGCATTTCCGCATGTGTAATGCGCGGCCGTGACGCGGTCGTGACGTAAAACGCGTCAGAGCGGTGCAGAGTCAATGGGAATGAAAAGGCAGTACAGCCAAGAGGGTTTACTGAGGGGAGGTAAAGGCTGCCCATCTACTCATACTACTGGCATTGTAAGGATACAAATCTGGTTGAAAACCCGGTAAAGCCATCCTTTAACTTATAGTGACGCTGTTCCTTAATGTCTTCCCTCCAGACATCCAGCAGCTGTTGGTCTGTAAAGTAGAGGTTCCCCCTGAGCAGCAGGAGCGGAGCCCCAGTCTGGACCAGGGGGAACCAGAGACCCCACACATTAAAGAGGAACAGGAGGAACTCTGCATCAGTCAGGAGGGAGAGCAGCTTCAGGAGGACACAGAGCCCCCACACATTAAAGAGGAACAGGAGGAACTCTGCATCAGTCAGGAGGGAGAGCAGCTTCAAGGGCCAGAACCCCCACACATTAAAGAGGAAAAGGACGAACTCTGCATCAGTCAGGAGGGAGAGCAGCTTCAAGGCCCAGAACCCCCACACATTAAAGAGGAAAAGGACGAACTCTGGGCCAGTCAGGAGGGAGAACAGCTTCAAGGGTCGGAGGAGGCCCATATCACCCAGTTCCCATTCACTCCTGTCCCTGTGAAGAGTGAAGATGATGAAGAGAAACCTCAGTCCTCACAGCTTCATCAAAGCCAAACTGAGGAGAACAGAGAGGCAGAGCCTCTAGCCAGCAGTTCAACTGAACAGATGAAAACAGAAGCTGATGGAGAGGACTGTGGGGTGTCAGAACCAGCCAGGAACTTAGATCCAGCTAGTTGTTTACAACCAACTAGTGATGACAAGACTCCAGACTCTTCTGAAGCTGAGACTGAAGACAGTGATGATTGGAATGAGACAAGAGAACTTCATTCAGGGTTAGAGTCTGAGAAAAACAGTGATGTCCTTATAAGTGAGAGATGTCAGAGCAGGGAGAAACGCTTTAGTTGCTCAGAATGTGCTAAAAGGTTCCGCGATAGAGGAGACTTGAAGGTACACATGAGAATCCACACAGGGGAGAAGCCATTTAGTTGCTCAGACTGTGCTAAAAGTTTTCGTCATAAAGGACACTTGAAGACACACATGACAATCCACACAGGAGGAAAACCGTTTAGTTGCTTAGACTGTGCCAGAAGTTTTCGCCGTGAAGGAAACCTGAAGATACACATGAGAGTTC
The DNA here is from genome assembly GCF_964638095.1 of Poromitra crassiceps. NCBI lineage: Eukaryota > Metazoa > Chordata > Actinopteri > Beryciformes > Melamphaidae > Poromitra > Poromitra crassiceps. The sequence goes on along the minus strand of NC_139631.1, from coordinate 6,100,020 downwards.
ACACAGCAGAAAAGCCATTTAGCTGCTCAGAATGTGCTAAATGTTTTCGCATTAAACAAGCCTTGAAGAAACACATGATAGTCCACACAGAAGAGAAGCCATTTAGTTGCTTAGACTGTGATAAACGTTTTCGTCATAAAGAAGCCGTGAAGAGACACATGAGAATCCACGCAGGAGAGAGGCCATTTAGTTGTCCAGATTGTGCTAAAAGTTTTAGTCGTAATGGAGACTTGAAGACACACATGAGAATCCACACAGGAGAAAAACCGTTTAGTTGCTTAGACTGTGCCAGAAGTTTTCGCCGTGAAGGAAACCTGAAGATACACATGAGAGTTCACACAGCAGAGAAGGCATTTAGTTGCTCAGACTGTGCTAAACGTTTTCATCGTAAAGAAGACGTGAAGACACACATGAGAATCCACACAGGAGAAAAGCCATTTAGCTGCTCAGAATGTGCTAAATGTTTTCGCCATAAACAAGCCTTGAAGAAACACATGAGAGTCCACACAGGAGAGAGACCATTTAGTTGCTCAGATTGTGCTAAAAGTTTTCGCAATAAAGAAAACTTGGTGACACATTTGAGAGTTCACACAGGAGAGAAACCGTATAGTTGCGGTGTTTGTGGGAGAGGTTTTAGTCAGAAGCCAAACTATAAAAAGCATAAGTGTTGTGGTGAGAGCAGCAGCAGTAGACCTGCAGAGCTACTGGTTGAGCTGCATTAACAGAACAATAAACTAGAGACACATCATATAGTCCATCATTCAGGAGGAAACTCAAACCATTTTCCATTGTATTTTGCCCATAGTATTAGTTTGTTAACACAAGAATTCCCCTCCGGGGATAAATAAAGTACTCTCTATCTATCTATCTATCTATCTATCTATCTATCTATCTATCTATCTATCTATCTATCTATCTATATCGATCTCTCGGTATCTATCTACCGGTATCTATCTATCTATCTACAGTATCTATCTATCTATCTAGCTACAGTATCTATCTATCGATCTATCTAGCTACAGTATCTATCTATCTATCTATCTATCTATCTATCTATCTATCTATCTATCTATCTATCTATCTATCTATCTATCTATGTATATATCTAGCTATCCATCTAGCTACAGTATCTAGCTATCTATCTATCTATCTATATCTAGCTATCTAGCTACAGTATATATCAAGCTATCTATCTAGCTACAGTATCTATGTAGCTATATACTGTATCTATCTATCTATCTATCTTGGTATTCAGACTGAATGGCCATCATTCCCACTCCATTATTATTATTATTATTATTATTATGTAATCATGCAATATACAGATACTGTGCTCATTAGATTATAGTTCTTTCTTTTTGTCCAGTGTCCAGTTTCTTTCTGTCTCTGAAATGTAATATAAACTGTTTCTGTCCTCCACTAGTATTTCAACAAGGTACTGACCTTCATCTTAAATTGAGAATTGAAGTGCCTGAGACTTTTGCCACATAACAATAAACGTCAATTAAATAATATATGGACTATTGTGATGTTTTTATGGTAGAAAGTGTGTATTTCAATGCTGAAATTCAGTGGCATGTTCCTTAAACCTACAATCTTATTTGTGGTTTGAACCATGACCTCCTGCCCTCTACACCCCTCTATAATAAACTAACATTCTTTTCAGATGAACATCAGCACTGTACTCAGCAGGCATCAGAGGGTGGATTTAGGCTGCCTCCATGCAGAACAAATGTAATAAAAGGAACGGTTCACTACAGAGCAATGGTGGCATGGAATTCATTACCAAGCTTTTTAGTATCAAATAGTAACAGAAGTTGCTTTAATAAAAAATTAAAGATGTATCTGTTTACATATGGGATACTCTGAAAACAATTAAGTGCTTCTCACTGGTGAATTGAGCTATCTTATGATCCCAAAGGTAAGGAGAGTTATGTTTTTGTCTCCACTTTTCTTTCTGTATTGTTTTTATTTATTAAGTTTTCTTCAACTAAGAAGTAAATAATAGAGCTACTGTATGTACTGTATGTATGAATGTTATGGAAGTTGTATTGTCTGTATTGTGTTTAAGATGAAAAAATTGTTTAAAAGTATGGTATGAGGACCCCAGGAAGAATAGCTACTGCATATTTGCTGTATCTAATGGTGGATCCAAATAAACAAACAAACAAACAAACACCAGCTGAACAGTTCAACTAAAGAATGATTTTACTCCCAAGTTTCATTTATAATTATCAGTATTTCACATGGTGAAAGTAGTAAAAGTGACAAATCAGAATATGAATTATGAAAAATGTGTATAGTAGATAATCTTTCTTTCCTATCCCATAAATCACCCGAAGTCCCCGACACCCAGGTTGAGAACCATAACTCAATGATTTTCATCTCACTGGCTCCCTCTGCTGCTGTAAGCTATTTTACAAAAGCTTTTGCAGTGCTACTTTTCCCAGTGAATGCAGTGTTCATGATAAAACACTACATTCACAAGAAAATTGCCACACATTTTACATTGGAAATCGTCACTTAAGCATTTCCATATTGGATGAATGAATGGTTTGTGATTGAATGACGTCACCTTCAGCTCTGCAGCATGTTACCATGTGGCTGGGAAAGGAGTCACACTAATTAAAGGTTAAATCACTGTGCGACTTCATTATGGCTTTATCATCTAAATCTATTATCACAATTAAATATGCTACTGGGGTAATAGAGGTAATTAAAGTCAGTGTTCAGCCACGCCAATGATGCATGTCAGTTATTGGTCTCACCTGGCTGGTCCACGGCTGTGTTTTGTCTCCCTCTGCCTGCACGGCTTTTAGTTGGCTGTCGGAGAATGATCTATCTGGTTTTTGAATTATCACTTGGCTTTTGAAAATTACATCTGTTATTGAATTACCACAAAAGTAAGAGAGAGAGAGAGAGATTCTAGTTCTCTTAGGCCAGTGGTTCTCAAGTGGGGTTCGGGAACCCCCCCAATTGAGGGGTCTCTCCAGCAAAAAGGGGGATTCACTATAATTCCATCCATAAGTAAGACAATGACAGAATGTATGACTATTTTGGTCATAGGTTTCACTTTCTCTAATAAAACATCTAAAGCAAAAAATCTTTTGGGTGTCTGTGGTCCAATTTTTAAGTTTAGAGGTCCTTGATGTCAAAAAGTCTGAGAACCATTATAGACTTTGCCAATTATTGCCTGCATCAGCAGAGTGAGAGAGAGAGAGGGGAGAGAATGTCATTTTATGTTGCAAAGAGGGATTTTGTTTATCTTCAGTTTTGGAACTATATCAGGTATAGCTACTACTTAACTTCCTCGATTGAAAATGTATTATTGCTAATTATGAATTGCTTATGGGAAAATTCCAATGGGAATCCTATGAGATTGAAAGGGGGATCTCTATGGATCTGGACTGATCACCCCTTTGGGACCTAGTGATCACACATGGACTCCTATAGCCTATTAGTCCATGGGCCAGACCAGATATCGGTATCACTCAAGGTGGCAAAATATAGTCACATTTTTTGAAAAGGTCCATAGATGATATTTTGGTATGATAACCTTTGCTAAGTGGTAGCTTTGTCACAGTTATCGGCACATGAAGTTAACCACCCCCTACAATAAATTGGTATCTTAGACGCTGGTGCATATCCTACTTTAGGCTCATTTTCAGGACCTTTACTCATGTTTTATGAAGGCATGTTTGGTCTAATTTTAAAGGGTAGACTCATAGGTTAATTTAAGCACAGTTGTGAGTTTGTCTAATAAACATAGAGGTCACATGGGCTCTTCAAAGTGTCAACAACATTCGTTTAACCACAATTTCCGCCTAATCTATAGTCTTTATTTGAGCATTATGACATGTAGGAACATCACTGACACAAATAACAAAACCTGAAATACTCACAGGACTGTAACAATTGAGGAAATGTATAATCTTCCCATATTATCCCACCATGAAGGCTGATTGTGGGCCTTAAAGTAGAATATGAACCCGGGCCAGAATTTTCACTAATTGGTACCATCCAAGTTGACAAATTCTAGTTTTGTATTTTGAAAAGGTCTGTACCTTTAGATGATATTTCAACTTGATAAACCTTCCCAAGTGGTATCTTAGTCACAGTTAACCCTCAATGACACCAAACGTTGATCCAAAGAAAGAGACAATCGTGTCCCTTTATTTGAACAGAACATGTGATAGAAAAAAATCAAGAATTCTAACTTATCATTTATTTAACCAATGATCTTTATCATCACCACTATCACAAATATAATATTAAACAGTATTCATATTCTGTTTTATTCATCATCATCATTATCATCATAGTCATCCAGGGTCACGGCCTCCTCATGGGAAGACTTTAGCTCTTCAACATTACAATCTTTTTTGTTGAGACAATAGCATGTCTCTCCACAGGTTGCAAATAGCTGCTTGTCCTGAAGCTTTGCTCAGTTCTGTGGTAGCTTTCACTGGTCCACGATGAATGTTATCAAGGCAGTTTTGCTGTCTGGATTACTTAAAAGCTTTCTCCACTGCACGACATTGTGTCCTGGGGCAATGTTCTTCCATTGAGTGCTACTACTTGCTGAACCACAACTGCATCTCTCTGCATTCTTGATTGATGTTTTCCAGTACACATCAAACACCACATCTATTCAGTTACTGAGTAACTGAAAGAGAAAGAAAGAGTAACTCTTTCTCCTTCATGCAACGCTAGGTTCAACACAGAACCAGCAATCTCTCCAAAAGTCTTGCCATCATCTTTCAGCATGAGTGTCTCCAATATTCTCAACTGCTAATGTTGATTTCTCTAAGTCGCTAGCGAGTGCAGCGGCTTTGTTGGTTTTCCGCAATGAGACATCTGGATTGAAAGTGACCAAGGCAGTGGACCATGAGCCAGGACATCTTCAATGTGCAGATCTTTACTTTGCGAAGCAATGATCATATGCCCAAAAATATTTCTATCTGCTTTCAAGACCAGCTCCTTGTTTTGTGTTTGGTTTCCTCTATCTCTTTTTGTGATGCCTGAGAATGTCTTTCAGATTTTTTTTTCCCCACTTTGTCATGGAACTTGGTTGCTGGTTACTCTTTCTCTATCATATGATTGTTCAATGTGTTATTATTACTACTGTAATTGCTACTGTTGTGGTAGCTAGAATTAGCTAGACATATTTTATGTGAAGTCCTGAGACATGCTTGTGAATTAGGGCTATACAAATACACTTGACTTGGTGACACAGCAATTCCTGTGGAAAGGCTGATGATATTAGACTGATCTGGACCTAGAGGGTTTACCCAGCTTTTCTCCATAAGGTCTACAAAGGCATTCACATCTGCCCTATCCTTCTCTATTCTGGGCTTCTGTAGATCGTGATGACTGAAACAGTCTGTGGACTTGTTGCCTCTCATGTTCCTGAGCTGTCTCAGATACTGACTTCTGTCTGAAGTGACTGCACCAGCTTTCAGGCTGAAACCCTTGGTTCCGAATCCTCCAGCAGTCTGATTGTCCTTGTTTATGGTCTCCTCAATTGTCTGGTCTACTATAATCTTTCCAATATGGAATAATTTGTCTGCAGGACGTATGCACCGTCATCCAGTGTATGTGATGCCAACAATCTTTGCTACCTGCTGCTCTGCACCAAATGTCCTCGAGTGGCCACCGCCCGGGTGGGGTCGTCAAAAGGGCCTTTCTGTGTGGAGTTTGCATGTTCTCCCCGTGCCCCCTGGGGGTTTCCTTCATATAGGAACCCCTCACCAAAACATGCAATATCCTGGTCACTGAAGTGGTGCCTCCTCTGGTCGTTCAGGGTGCCTGTTCGGAGGGAGGGGAATAGCGTGATCATCCCACGTGCTATGTCCTACCGGTGAAGCTTCCCCTGTCAGGTGAAAAGAAGTGACTGGCTACACTGCCCATGTCTCGGAGGAAGCATGGAGCCAGTTTCAGCTCTCCCCAGATCGGCAGAGGGTGGAGCAGCAACCAGGATAAATAAATTAAAAATGAGCACTAATGGGGGATAAAAAAATTGGGAAAAAAGTAAGATTTTTTTTTACTGTTTAACATTATATTTGTGATAGTGGTGTTCTGTTCAAATAAAGTGACAAGATTGTCTCTTTCTTTGGATTAATGTTTGGTGTCATTGAGGGTTAACTGTGACTAAGATACCACTTGGGAAGGTTTATCAAGTTGAAATATCATCTAAAGGTACAGACCGTTTCAAAATACAAAACTAGAATTTGTCAACTTGGATGGTACCAATTAGTGAAAATTCTGGCCCGGGCCCATCAAAATCCCACAATCAGCCTTCATAGTGGGAAGATATCCCATAATATGGGAAGATTATACATTTCCTCAATTGTTACAGTCATGTGAATATTTCAGGTTTTGTTATTTGTCATAATGCTCAAATAAAGACTATAGTTTAGGCGGAAATGGTACAAAAACGAATGTTGTTGACACTTTGAAGAGCCCATGTGACCTCTATGTTTATTAGACAAACTCACAACTGTGCTTAAATGAACCTATGAATCTACCCTTTAAAATTAGACCAACCATGCCTTCATAAAACATGAGTAAAGGTCCTGAAAATGAGCCTAAAGTAGGATATGCACCAGCGCCTAGATACCAATTTATTGTAGGGAGTGGTTAACTTCATGTGCTGATAACTGTGACAATGCTACCACTTAGCAAAGGTTATCATCCCAAAATATCATCTATGGACATGTACCTTTTCAAAAAATTTGACTAGATTTTGCCACCTTGAGTGATACCAATGAGTGAAATTTGGGGCTTTGGCCCATGGACTATATATTCCCTAAAGGGAATATTAGCACAAGTGGTGAAGAAGTTGGATCAGGTGGTGCGTGCATGATAGGTCTGTTAGTTATTTAGGAAGTAGAATACTATACTATATATTTCCTCTGACATTTGACTGGTCTTTTTGTTTAACACACATTCATCCATGGATTTGTCACCTGTCACTTTTAACACGCATTCGCATTACTTTATCTTAAAAACAACATAGCCTGTCATGTTAGGATGTAGCCTGTCACTAACACAGGCCTGTATGTTGTGTTGAAAGGTAACATAGGCCTAAATGTGTGAAATGAGTGACACTGTGTTAAAAAATAACATGCATTTTAAAGGCGCATGTCAGTTGTTTCTTACTAATGTATATAAAAACACTCAGCTGGTGTCAAATGTAGGCTATCAAAGCTATTAATACCTTATCAAAAGCCTCAGCTCATGTAACTCAACATCAGTATACTGTAAAAAAATATTAGGGTAGGCAAATTCAAATGGCTGAAAATCTGTGAAAAGATTTGGAGGGAAATTGAGTATGCACGCACACACACACACACACACACACACACACACACACACACACACACACACACACACACACACACACACACACACACACACACACACACACACACACACACACATGTCGAAATGTTAATTTGCTTCAATGAATTATAAAATATGGGCACAGAATGAAAATGAGAACGGATTATGTATTTTGTGCTCTTGCATTAATGATCATGTATTGTATTGATCATGATGTACCTCAGAATAGCCGATATATTGTATTATTAACAATTTAACAGTGTATACATGGGAGAGAGAGAGAGAGAGAGAGAGAGAGAGAGAGAGAGAGAGGGAGGGAGGGGGGGGGGGGGGGGTTCAGGGTTGTTGTAGGAGGACAGTGTGCTGCAGGTGTCACGCCCCCGCCCCTTCCAGCCTGTTCATTTTCGGGCACGTTTTAACTGAACTTAAGCCACAGACCAAGTGTACAGGCCGGGGAGGAGGAGGGACACTCAGTAACGTCAACCTGGTCACTTCTGCCTGCGGGGGTTAGTTTGCAAAAGCTTTGTCAAAGTCAGACATCATCAGTCAGACAGTCAGACCTGGAGCCAGTAGGTCAGTCAGTCAGTGTGCAAGTAAGTCTCAGGCAGCAGCAGCGATGATGAACCAGGAGAAGCAGCCAGTGATGGGCAGCAGCCCCGGGCCTCGGCCTCCTGTGTCCCCGGAGCCCCCCGGCCACAAAGCGACCTGGAAGCCGCCCAGGAAGCCCAAGTGCTCCCGCTGCAGGAACCACGGCTACACGTCTCCCCTGAAGGGCCACAAGCGCTTCTGCAACTGGAGAGAGTGTCAGTGTGTCAAGTGCAAGCTCATCTCCGAGAGGCAGAGAGTCATGGCGGCGCAGGTAAAACTCTCAGCTTGATCATCACCACGCTGCCTGCCTGTCTGTCTGGCCAGGACATCTTGTTACTGTCTGCCTACTGTGTCCAAAGTTGTGGGTTTTTATTTCCAAACTTGAATGATGCGCGTTTGCCTGCTTAGTTTTTATTCCAACTAAGCGGAAACGTTACAGCTAATGTGTGTAACGTTATTGTTTTTTGTTGTTTTCTGTCCCCATTGTTGCCGCACGTGTCAGCTAAGTGCCGACTAGGCCCACGGGGGAAAATGTTTACTAACTCGCTAGCTTGTTGTGTAACACACCGCTATAAAGCTGTTTGATGCATGTTTTCAGCTAACATCGCTCAATTCTTTTGACACTTGTTGCTAGCTACAGTCAACTGTTTCAATAGAAATCTGTAGTATGTGGATAGTTACATTGTAGCACAGCTTTAATATAGACAGTCAATGCAGCAACATTTTTTTCAAAATCTGTAGCCAACTTTGTGTGTGCAGCAGTCTCATTGATGCATTATTAGTGATTTAGTTACCACACTTTTACATTGAATGTAGCGTTTGTTAAGCATGACAGACTAGTGTGTAATTAATTGGCAGCTGCTGTCAGAGATCTAACGTTTTTATTTATTTTTCATCTTCTATGCGGTAGTAGCTTACTAGCTTAATCGCAGACCTACTGTATATGCTACTTGTTGAATGTCTGGAGGCTGCATAACGCACGCACACACACACATGCACGCACACACACACACACACACACACACACACACACACAGACACAAATTAATTTTACACCGGTGATTCTCAACCTTTTTCATATCGAGGAGGACCCCTGTTTACTCCACATGAGGGCCACAGACTCCTCATGTGGACCTCATGTTGTCTCTCAGACCCAAATCTGAGAATATTTTCTATTGTCACATATTATTTTGTCCAGAATCCCATGACTGTATTGTATCTGTATAGTAGATAGAGAGATAACAGTGCAACTATGACCAATATACATTTATTTTCCTACATTCTCTAATAGTGTTGTTAACCTTCTGTAAAATAATTGTGAAGTTTAACAATTTATCTTTTTTTGGGGGGGGGGGGGACCCCCCTGGAGCCCCCTCCAGGGAGCCCTGGTGGTCCCCGGACCCCATGTTGAGAACCACTGCACGACACGTTCATAAATGCTCGTCGTGACAAAGTAGAACTTCACCTAGTTTTACTCGCAGACCCTGGATGATGCTCTGATGAAGAGCTGATTGTAACTTCTGATCAGAGCAACATGTTTGTGTGTTTAGTTGACAGCAGTGTTGTAGCCAAGTCACTATATCTCAAGTCCAAGTCGAGTCTTGAGTCCCCAGTGTTTGAGTCCGAGTCCAAGTCACCTTAGAAGAGTCCAAGTAGACTCCCCCTTACCTGAGTCTGAGTCCAAGTCTGGACTTCCTGAACATGAGGGTGAATCCACATGCCCGATTGCACGGAATTGAATAATATCACGGTATTAATATAGCTCTTATTTCTATCTTAGGCCAAATTATTAGGGCATATTAAAAACAAGTCTTTATCAATTACCAACTAAGTCCATTTCCTCGTCTCCAACTTATGAGTCAAAATGCCTGAATGCTTATCAGTGCTCCACTTCAACACTGGTTGACAGATTTCTTTTATTGTATTCTAGTTCTCCTTGCAATGGTTCTATAAAGGCTTATAGGGACTTTGAAAACCTCCCCTCCTCTCACAGCTCTCCTCTCCTCTCCTCTCCCCTCCCCTCCTCTCAGAATCAGAATCAGAATCACTTTTATTGCGACAGTATGCAAGTTACATACGAGGAATTTATCTTAGTGTCTGTATGCAGCGTATCGGTCACATCAATATACAGAGATAAGAAGTAGGAAGACAACTAGAGACAATCGCAAAGTTGCAAGTGCAATCAAATCGAGTAAATATATACAATATGTACATGAGCGGTGAAGTGTTCTGTGGATGATAAATATGAATTTACGTTGGATTTACATGAGATTTACAGACTGAGTTAAATAGACATTAAATAGGCAGTGGATTTACATGAATTTACAGTCGGTTAAATAAGAGTTTACATTGAATGTACATTAAATTTACAGGCTACGTTAAATAAGCATTAATGTGCAGGGAATTTACATGAATTTACAGTCCCAGTTAGACGGGCATTAAATTAGATATGAGTTCCAGTTTTATGGGGGGGGGGAGTTCAGTTGAGTTTAGGAGGAGGTAGTGAGTTTGTGTGTGTGTGTGTGTGGGGGGGGGGGGGGGGTTGTTGGTGAGGCCCTTGGCGGAAGGGGTTTCCAGGCCTTGTTGGTGAGGCTGATGGCGGTTGGGAAGAAGCTGGTCTTGTGGCGGGTGGTTCTGGTCTTGGCAGACCTCAGTCTCTTGCCGTTGGGGAGTCTTAAAGAGTTTGTGGCCAGGGTGGGAGGGGTCAGCCATGATCTTGCGAGACCGCTTCAGTGTCCTGGCTGCATGCAGGTCCTGGAGGGATGGCAGGTTGCATCCGATTATCTTCTCAGCGCAGCGGATGATGCGCTGAAGTCTGTTGATGTATTTTTGAGTGGCAGCAGCATACCAGACGGTGATGGAGGAGGTGAGGATGGACTCAACGATGGAGGTGTAGAAGTGCACCATCGTGGCCTTAGGCACTTCCGCACAAAGTACATCCTCTGAGACATCCTCTCATCTCCTCTCTCTCATCCCCTCCCCTCCCCTTTTCTCTCCTCCTCTCCTCTCCTCTCCTCTCCTCTCCTCTCCTCTCCTCTCCTCTCCTCTCCTCTCCTCTCCTCTCCTCTCCTCTCCTCTCCCCTCTCCTCTCTCCTCTCCTCTCCTCATCCTCTCCTCTCCTCTCCTCTCCTCTCCTCTCCTCTCCTCTCCTCTCCTCTCCTCATCCTCCCCTCTCCTCTCCTCTCCTCTCCTCTCCTCCCCTCTCTCCTCTCCTCTCTCCTCTCCTGACCTCTCCACTCCGCAGGTTGCCCTGCGTCGTCAGCAGGCCCAGGAGGAGGAGCTTGGCCTGAGTTGTCCAGTGACTCTGTCTGGACCTGGAGAGTTTGTGGTGAAGACTGAAGCCTCAACACCAGACTGTCTGTACATTGACGAGGGTCCCTCCCCCCCCAGCAACTCCTCCCCCTCTGCCACAGGTGAGGGGTCGCTAACTCACTCACTCACCCAGCAGCCACCCTCTCATTTACTAATAATGCATTTTATTTATGGGCTCCTTTCAGAACACTCAAGGTCACCTTACACGACATAAGCAGCAAATATCAAGGCAAGCAAACAGTCATTCAAAAGATAACTTACAGTAATAAAAACAACAATTCGGTAAAAGAATTATCACACAGAATAGCCCAGTTTCAGACAACATTTGAAGTTGGAGAGAGAATAATTTCCCCTTGCTTCCCTGGTCGCTGCTCCACCCCTCTGCCGATCTGGGGAGAGCCGTAGACTAGCACCATGCTTCCTCTCCGACACATGCGCAGTTGCCAGCCGCTTCTTTTCACCTGACACCGGGGTGCTTCACCGGCAGGATGTAGCACGTGGGAGGATCACGCTATTCCCACCAGTTCCCTTCCGCCCCGAACAGGTGCCCAACTGCAACTGAATTCTGTCATAATTCCAGTTCAAGATATCTTAATTACCGTACCCTCAATTCAAGAGATCTGCGTTGTCCTTTTTAGAGATCTTAAATTCAGTTTGAACTAGGCAGAATGAGTTGTAGATATCTTGAATTGGAATTATGACTATTCAGAATTAAATTGTAGATATCTGAAACTCGTCATAGATAATTCAGTTGAGGATATCTGCAATGTGAATTGTAGAAGCCCCATACACATGACTGGCAAAAGTGACGTCATGTGTCCTAGGAAGAATGACATCATAGATATCTTGAATGAAAATTGGGACTAGTCACAATGTAATTACAACTAGTCAAAAAGGACGTTGTTGATATCTGTAATGGTACTTCCTGATAGTCCAACTTAAAATGGCTTGCATACCAACAGGGATTGATATAATTTAGGCGTTCTCATGTCAAAGGGTTACCAGCCAGTGTGACAGGTGAGACTTATCGATTTATATACAAAAGCCAAAGGTAACCCTTTAAATGATAGGTCATTAATTGTGTAGTATAGAGAGGCAAAGTGAAACGTCACTTCCTGCTTTCTCCCTGTACCAGAGCTGGGAAAATATGAATGGCGGTGGACGGAGAATAAGGTTACTTTTTTGATCCCGTTTGAATTGTGCCACGGGGTGCCAACGCTAATTTTGTCAATTTAAAACGTAACTTTGCATGTCAAGAAAGTCACAGTTTTCTCTACCGGCAGAGCTGAAGACCAGCGACATGCCACAAGCTTCCACAAGCGATGTAGTTTTTTTTACGAAACTAACCCCTACGTTTCAGTTTGACGACAAACTGTGACTTTCTTGACATGCAAAGTTATGTTTTAAATTGACAAAATTAGCGTTGGCACCCCGTGGCACAATTCAAACGGGATCAAAAAAGTAACCTTATTCTCCGTTCACCGCCATTCATATTTTTCGCAGCGCTGGTACAGGGAGAAAGCAGGAAGTGACGTTTCACTTTGACTCTCTATATGTCAATATTGTACATACTGTAATGGGTATTTATCTTTTCTCAAATATGTAAAGCAATATTTTATGTATACATTTGAAGCATATGAAAACTTAATGGAAAAAACACAGATTGTTTCTGTGCACATGCCATCACTTGGTTTACATGTAATGAATGTTGCTCCTCTGTGGAACATCAGTCACATGCCACATGCCAGAGCCGTATAATAGAAGAGTTGCGACATCTCCATTCACAACAATGGACCAGTTTTTTTACATCACAAAAGTTCCCGGAAGTAAGGTTCTGGATTAAGCAGCGCTGTCGAGTTGCAGCAAAATGGACAGTTTGTGATGTACTTTGAAAGGGTCAGACA
>NC_139631.1:6049372-6081872 GCF_964638095.1 Poromitra crassiceps | reverse complement strand
GTGATGCTGGTCCCACTTGTTGGCTCGCTCAGGATCTGTTTAACTTGGCTCGCTTCAGGAGATGATGGTTATGCCAGCGTTCCAAATCACTGGGCGAGCACAGTGAGAGAGAGAGAGAGAGACGGGTGTGTGTGTGTGTGTGTGTGTGTGTGTGTGTGTGTGTGTGTGTGTGTGTGTGTGTGTGTGTGTGTGTGTGTGTGTGTGTGCCTCAAGCTACCTACTATAGAGCTCAACAGGCACGTGACTTTTCGTGACGTAATTTGCCGCGGAAGTAAGTTCCGCATCCATTTTCTCCGTAGACATTTAGATAAATCCAAATATAACGAGTTTTAAGGCTCGAACCAAGCCAACACGTCTTCCAGAGAATCGTGAGTGACCATAAAACATCCGGTTTAAGCGAGAGCAAAAAATAAACAACGGGGGTCCCCCTGTAATTCCCTGTTATTGTTTATTTAAATTTTTTAAGTATGCAGAGAATGCATGAGAGCCTTAATGAGCCTTAATGACTTGCAGCTGACGGGGGCGGAGTTTCTGCAGGCAGAGAAAGGGAGGATTTTTCTCCCTGAGGTAGAGATAGAAGGTAAACACTGCCCATGTGCTTATAAAGCCATCCTTTCACCCCTGCAGCTCAGGACTGTGTGTGACTGTATCGTTGTTCACTGTGTGAACATCAAAAGGAAACATCATTCACTAGGGGTGTCACGATACACTCAGTTCACGATACGATACGATACACTATATTGGGTTCACGATAACGATAGGATACGATATTTTAACAATATTTTTTTGCGATCGATTTGTAAGTTGAGGGGGCATCCTCCATGCTAATTTGAGTAATTTCACCATTTTCATCCTCCGTGTCTGTAACGTCCCTCGTCTGTTCAAACAAAGCAATGAAAAGGAGAGTGAGCATGCAATCAGATGCAGATCAGTGCCACCATGTTCAGCTTCTTTTTCTCGCGATATGAGATTTCATCACAACGATACATATTGTCATGTTTTGATATCGCGATATATTGTGGGACGATATATTGTGACATCCCTATCATTCACCAAAGGCAGTGTATTGAAACGTTTTGGATTCATGACGACATTTATGATCTTTGTGCTAAAAACTGAAAATAAGTGATTTTTTCTTTGGATTTAGTGATGCTGCTGCTAACAAAACTCTATTCCTTTGTTTGGAAGATATGAATGGAAGGGATTTGTTAACATAACCTAAGAGACAACAGTGACACATTATCTGGAGGCACGCACACACAACACACGCACATGCGCACACAGACACACACACACACACACACACACACACACACACACACGACATGCACGCACACATACACACCACACGACACGCACACACACACACACACACACACACACACACACACACACACACACACATCTGTATATTCACAGTGATTTATGCTTGAATGTATCTATATTGTGTCGGATGAGATGAGCTTGTGTGCGTTAAACAAATTAGATCTATATTTCTTCACTGCCCTCCAATAAGCTGGTTTATTTTTTATGATGGTTTGTTACACCAGCTCTGTCTCCAGCCCCGCCCCTCCCCTCTCTCTCTCCATGGTACCCCAATAGCAACATCTAGTTTTGGGGTCACTGCCTCCGCTAACCTGCCGGCACAAAGCGGAGCCTGAATTGCAAAGGTTAATGGTATTGTCTGTCGTCAGAGGAACAAACCGCTATGCCTCAACGCTCAACGGAGAAAGCCAGCGCATTAATGCTAATCAGTTAGCGCTCTTTAGCATAATTTAGCCATCCCTGCCCCATGAATTATGATTGGGGTGTGATATTTTTTAGCAAAGTTGTCAGGTTGAGAGGGCCAAGTGCTACCGTTATTCAAATTCAGGTGCGCTAGGTAGCCTACCGCTTTCATGTATTTGCATAAAATGCTTATTTTCTTTAAGATAGTGGCGACCGTCCCAGTTTCACTGCCAATCCAGGTGAACCTAGAAAATGCTTTGTTAAAATCTGAAAAAATGGTGTAATATGTTCTAGAAATAAAAGAAGCAGTTCAGATTTTTTTCATTTCCTGAATTGAAATAATTTTCAAGACTAAATTGATGGAAAAAGCCTTAAGCTGCTTTTCACCTGTCACATCCCGTTTCTTTACCTGCCAAATAATAACGTAATAATGTTATAGCATACTTGTTTTTATTGCAGATTGTAGCTAAGCGCATTATCTTATCTCTTTGTTAGCTACGTCCGCTTTAGTCTTTCTATCTGTACTAGTCCATATCCAGGGGGCGTGACTCACCTCTGCGCAGACTTGCCAAAAATGCGAACAGCTTACATTTGGGAAAATCAGCTTTGACAGATGGTGGACAGAAGGACAGATTTACCTCTTAAAGTACGATAAACTTTTTTTGTAATTTTATTCCCAAATAGACGTATGCCAGTTATCCAGTTTGTGGTCAAACAGAACCCGGAAGTGGGTTCTGTTTGATGCATCGCTGTTGTTTACACTAGACCAGCAGAATACCCGTCCAGTGTTAGCCTCCACGCAGAACGCTGGAGGCTGCAGAGCCATTGCATAGCATCACAAGTTTGCCCATTAATCGGCCCTAATTAATTACCCACTTAAAAAAGCCGGCTCCGTTAGGTCACCTGCAGGGGGTGCTCTTTACACTTCCTGAAAGATTCAGCGCGATCGCGATCACACATGAAATGGCATAGCTGTGACCGGACACAATTTGCTCACACACAGACACTTCACATTCTTATTATAGGAGGAATATCACATATAGGTTGTTAGGTTTCATCAATCTGCAGAAGAGAAGAGAGTAGCAAAAACATTTTATTCATATGAAAATGTAAAAAAATAAATGCTGCAAAACGTGCAGTAGACTAATTTAGTTAGTAATTAGTAGTTAATTTAGTCAAATTGTCGAGACTAATAATAGCGAGCATCGCAGTAGCTGTCAAAACAGTCGTTTGTATCGTTTAGCTGTAGCTGCACATCACACAGAGGGGAAACACTGGTCTTTATCAGTTTGAGGCCCTCTGCTCTCCTCTCCGCTCCTCTGCTCTGCTCTCCTCTCCTCTCCTCTCCTCTCCTCTCCTCTCCTCTCCTCTCCTCTCCTCTCCTCTCCTCTCCTCTGCTCTGCTCTCCTCTCCTCTCCTCTCCTCTCCTCTGCTCTCCACTCATCTCCTCTGCTCTGCTCTGCTCTGCTCTCCTCTCCTCTCCTCTCCTCTGCTCTCTGCTCCTATCCTCTGCTCTGCTCTCCTCTCCTCTGCTCTGCTCTGCTCTCCTCTCCTCTCCTCTGGTCTCCTCTCCTCTGGTCTGCTCTCCTCTCCTCTCCTCTGGTCTGCTCTCCTCTCCTCTGCTCTACTCTCCTCTCCTCTCTCCTCCTCTCCTCTGCTCTCCTCTCCTCTCCTCTCCTCTGGTCTGCTCTCCTCTCCTCTGCTCTACTCTCCTCTCCTCTCTCCTCCTCTCCTCTCCTCTCTCTCCTCTCCTCTGCTCTCCTCTCCTCTCCTCTGGTCTCCTCTCCTCTCCTCTCCTCTGCTGTGCTCAGTGGGGCTTGGTTGTATGCAGGTGGGTAAAGATAATATAAGGGTGGTGTAGCGCTGCGAGACATGAGATGGTGCCAGATAAGAGAGCAGGCTGTTTCAGGGAGGTAAGGACGCCCCCCCAGGAGCCAGCAGGTTAGCAGGTGACCTGAGAGTGTGCTGGCATTATTCCCACCAAGAAAAGTACAGATCTATACACTCATCCACTCAGCAAGGGCAGGAAGTGATAGTTCCTGTTGCACATCCAGGATGTTCTTGAAGGATATCTCTGGCTTCAGTCAGGCTTTCGTCCATCTCCTGTTTGCTTCCAGTGATTTTCTGCCTGCAGCCCGGCAACTTCAACTCAATCTGTTGCCTCTGCCAAAATTATGAATTGGCTTATCTAATATTTTCCAACGCCGTCAGAATGCATTGACGAAGACAGACTCCAGAGATCATTATCATCAGGTTATTTAATGGTTCAGAGTAGACTGTCACTCCTGTACAAACTCCTCTTTGGTGTTTTGTCTCAGAAAAAAGTATAGTCCCAAACTGCTCCAAAAGATGTTGATATGCGATCAGATTTGCCATTTCTACCTTGGTGGCTTCAAACTTGCAACCTTCCAGTCACATGCCTGCTCAGCAAACTTTAGGCTGCCACTGGTCTTTACACAGAGTCACAGTTTACAGACTGGATTAAATGACTGGAATCATGACAGTTTAATCCACAGAGTCACAGTTTACAGACTGGATTAAGTGACTGGAGTCATGACAGTTTAATCCACAGAGTCACAGTTTACAGACTGGATTAAGCTAGCTAGTTCCTACATAAAACTAGCAGTAGCAAGCTAGCGGGTGTAGTTCGGTCGAAAATAGTTCCTACATAAAACTGCTCACAACAAGTCTGTGGATTATCTTGAGTAACCGGGTCATGATTTCTGGAAAGAGACACTACTGTTGAGGTTTTTATTTTTATTTTTTTGGCGCTTTCAGCATCACAAGCCGAGTGCCATCCGGTTCCATTGTATTGGAGAGAAGGCAGGAATCTCTACGGCCGATATCTCCAAAACGCAGACTACTAACACAAAACAATCTAAACGGAGAAATAGCACTATAGGTGAGAGGAAAAATATGTATTTTGGATTTTAGGGTGAGCTGTCCCTTTAAGGAATAAAATAGTATTCAGACCACCATAACATGTTTTTATAGGACTGTAAATTCATATGGTATTGCATGGAGAATTTGAGCAATGTTGTCACTGTGCAGTGCAACCTGTGAGCACAGTGTACGGTGGAGAACTTTGTAAAGTTTCCTTGTGTGAGCAACTTCCAGCAAGCCTTAGTTTTAGTTTGCTGTGTGTCCTCCTGCAAAAACAACATTCCACTCCAATCTCTCTAGTATTTGTCAAGGCCCAATACAAGAGCTGAGTGTAGCTTAAATAACAGTTTATAAAGCTGTCTGCGAATTGATGGGGTGGACAATACGGGGTGACGTATTACAGGCTGACAGAAATCAAATTCCATAAAAGTGAAATTGAAAACCCTCTGCGAGGCGGCCTTGCTGCTGAGTAGACAGCTGCTTTTAAACTTTGCAGAGGACTGGAGAGAAAGCCCGGGCCATTTTTAGACCGGCCTACAGATCCGTGAATTCAGCAGCACTAAATATTCTCTCTCTCGCAGTCTATATATTGTGTCTGTCAGATTAGGCCGTTAAACTGCGGCCTGTAAAGGTTAGACGACGTCCGCTGTGTGGCAGATCTTTCCTGACAAATAGACATAGCTGTGGAAATAATAGCATTGGAAACAACAACGGTATGAATGGAGTGATACGGTCAGTGGCGGACTGCATAATCGGGCACGTCGGGCAAATGCCAATTTTTTTTTTTTTTTTTTTTTTTTTTTTTTTGCAGGCCAGGCCAGGCCACTCACTGAACAGCAGGCCAGGCGCCGCCTACTGGTTTACTAGTGGTTTTATTACTTTATTCAGGTTTAAAGTGGGTGCATCTCATTGTAAAATTGGACTTGGCCCAAATTGGGCTTCAAACGGCCCAAATCGGGCTTTAAACGACCCAAATCTGGCTTCAAACGGCCCAAATTGAGCTTCAAACACCCCAAAAAAAATTGCCGCCGCCCTTCGGACACCGCCACGTGCGTCGGCCCGGATCGGCCTGGCCTGCTTGGTATCTAATGCCCGGCCTGAATTATGATCCCAGTCCGCCCCTGGATACGGTAGTGTTTGCAATCTGTTTGAAGGCTTCCCATGTGGAAGAAAAGTGTTTCAGAGAGAAGGCAAAGAATGAAAATAATCACAAGGACAAAGAATCGAGGTTTCCCAGAGAGAGCGATCAATTCAGTGCATTTCAATTTCACAGCTTTTTTTTTCTTAGTCTACCATTGTTGCCACCATTGGTATTATGTTAATTCTACTATAGGTTGAACACTGTAAAGAGGCAATATTATTGCCAGTAAACAAAGAGGTAGTTCTATGTTTTGTTTATAAAAGAAAACAGGAATAAATCAATCGTGTCATTTCTTTTCAGACAAATCTTTTTTTCATCTAATCATAATTTGCATTGTATTTCTTTTAACACATTCACTGCCCGCCATTTTTCAATACTGTAGTTAGCTTCTGCCAAGTTTTTTTTTTTGAGGATTCTGGCTCATCTTTCAAGAGCCGAGGATTCGTTTCTGTTAGGATTTTGTGAACACACAATATCTCAAAAGAACTAATAGAATGTGTGCTTTCTCTGTCTAAAAGAGTTAGTTTGTAGAGTTAGTACCGTAAATTCCGGACTATAAGACGCACCGGTGTATAAGCCGCGGGACCAAAATTGACTATTTTTTTCTTCTATAAGCCGCACCGGTCTATAAGCCGCGGGTGTTTTGATGTTTAATTACCATATGAAAGGGTTCGTGCACAGAGAGGAATGTCGGGAAAGCGATGGCTGTTTGGGGAAGCTCCCATTTATTAACATTTCAACAAAACAAAACAAAAGTCAGGTCACTAATCCCCAGACAAAATCACACAACAATAGGCTATATGTGCAGCAAACCTGTAACCAGAGAAGTCAAGTCACTAATGCTCGTCTTCCTCTTCTTCCTGCGTACTGAAACCACCAAAGTCCTCATCTTCAGTGTCGGAAACGAACAGGTTCAGGGTGGCTTCGTCAACCACTCTCCTCTCTCCTTCATTGTCACTCAAAACCAACGAACTCCTCTTCATCTATAGCTGTGTTTCCATTACAGTTTTTCGCAAAAGAATTGCGATATTTCTACAACTTCGACAATGTACAATTGCGACTTGTAGGCGTTTCCATTGAAGTTGCGTTTGAGTGATTCCCCGTTGCAGCAGCTGCCACAGTGATTACGCACGGGGATCTGCCCCATATCCCGTCCCCTGCATGCTCAAATCCAACCAATGGTCAATGGAAATCCCAACATGAAGTTACAATGCATATAAACGAGCCTGATTATCAATTCAAAAGAAAATGAGTCGCAAAATGTTGCTGGCTGCGTGAATGCAGTCAGCGCGACAGGCAGAGGAAAAAAGGTAGCCTAATAGCCTACAACTGGTCCGATTTAGAGATGGAGGGGGGAAAAGGCTGATTTGGTTCTATAATTGCACCTGAAACGTGTGCAATGTATTAGCCTACTCACAGTCACTGTATTCACTTCAGACAGCACCACCGCACCAGTGTGTGCTTTTCATCCTCTCATCTCGCCGCTGTGCCAAATGCGCGCACACAGGCAGCCTGCTGTCACCATGGACCGATTTCTGCCATTAAACATTATCTAATTTGCCCGGCTACGCTTTTGCACAACACTCGTCTTTCTGCTAGGTAGCGTTGCTTCAAAGTTTTCCACTTGCTGCGGAGGTTTTGACACGGCTATCGAACCTTACTTACCAAACTTATTTTCCGCTCCTTTTCCAAGGGATAATATGGGTCACATGACGTGCAAATGCGAAAAATGTGTTTCCATTACACTTTTGCGATAAACTGCTATATCGACACGTCTGAAAAACCACCTCATGATCATCTACTGCTCGTTCTCATGCTGTCGAGAACGAGCAAAGCTTTTTTTTGGTGAAAGAATCCTCCAGGGCGCTTCTTGTTAACAGTCCGAGTGAGTGGCAGGTCGAACGTCAAAGGCACTTCATCCATATTTATGATCTGCTCCGGTTCGATGGAATATTCCTTGATCTTCCTTTGTGTGAATTCGCCGAAGTTTGTGATTTTCTCCTGGTAGTCGGGGGAGGGAGTTGATGGGCTTGTGGCCGTTTGCTTACCGTAATTACCATATGTAAGTGGTCACGCACAGAGGGGATTGTCGGGAAAGAGATGGCTGTTTGAGGAAGCTCCCATTTACCGTATTACCGTAACATTTCAACAAAACAACATAACACAACACCACCGTTGTTTATTTGTACAGTGCACACAGTGTCCGCGGTGTGGTGAAAAGAGGGCAAGAGAGGAAATTAAAACAGAAGTGGATTTATAGTTAGAAAGAGTGCTAAAAAAGAGAGATTTTTTTTTTTTTTTTTTTTTTTTCTGAAAAAATCCATAGATAAGACGCACCGTTATATAAGCCGCAGGGGCCAAAAAACGGGAAAAAAGCCGCGGCTTATAGTCCGGAATTTACGGTAGTTATGTAAGCATTAGCAGTTGAATACAGCATGGTTTCAGCGTCAGAAAATGTATTCTGAGATAAACGGCTTTTTGTGAAATTCGATAGAACAGTCACTTTAACCATTCATTTTTGGCATCAGTAAGACGTCAGACATCTAAACAATAGTTTTGAACAGTAATTTCCTCCATAACAGCAGGAAACCCCTCTCTGCTTCAAACTCCTCCCTCCGTGGGCGTTCTCCTCCGCCCTCCTTGGCTCTGCAGCGGGTCTGTCACAAACGAGTTGCTGCTGCCTGGCTGCTGCCTGGCAGTCTGGATGGGGCTCGCTGGATGGGTTTCGCTCGTTTCTTGGCATTTCGGTTGAGAGCTCTGATGAAGCTCTTGCGATTCTGCGCTTATTTATGCTGCGTGTTTCAAAGTGTGCACCCAGTCTATTCTTGGAACCCCCCACCGTTGCCACCGCTGTGCGTCAGTGCGAAAGCGAAAGCGTTTTCGCCATCCATTTTACAGTATGAGAACGGCTTCCTCGCGCTTTTCCCTGCAGTTTTGGCTCGCCTCTTCCTACTCTGGAGAGACATGTCGCCACTCAGTGGGTCGGTAAAATAGATTATACACATTCAATACCTCCAATATTTGTATAAAAGACGTAAAAGGGTTGGATCCACGTCCCACCGTCAAAAAAAAAAAAAAAAAAATTTAAGCCGAGATATCTCGTCTTTGGCAGTCAACCGTTGGATTCTGTAAGCCGAGATATCTCGTCAATGGCAGTGAACGTCTTAAAATATCCGTTTGGTTTGGTTTCATTGGTTTATAAGGTTACATGAGAAACACTACAGTAGTTATTGTATCCTAATAATAGTCAATGTTTTATTGTGATGTCTCATTTAGAAGGCTGGTGATTTTGCGGCAGCAGCAAAGAGCTTGTAAAGCGAGAACATGCAACTTTATGAATCGAGGCAGGAAGTGTAGTGTTAGTCCCGCCCCCCTTGGACACTCGTCACTCATCTGATCTGCTGCAGGTTTAGCTTTGCTGTGCTTTCTTTTCTTACAGGAGGAAGTATCACGATATGTCAATATTTCAATATTTTGTCCCACCCCTAGCTCTCGGTGGAGGCAACATGGAGGGAAGCTAAACATTGTTCATCTGCGTATCATGTTTTTGGTTGAAAAGTGGAAAGTTTTTCCTTTAAGATGGACCTTGTGACTGTCACTCTTTGCACCTCAGATCTTCAGAATTCTCTAATATTTTGGATGTTGATTGTAAAATATATGAAAACTTTCTCTCTGTGTTTGTGTGTGTGTCTGACCGTATGCAGCAGATGCCCCATGCTGATGCGTTGCTGTCGAGCCACGGCGTGTCTCCTCAGTACCGCATGCACTCCTACTACTCTGCAGCCTCCTACCTGAGCCAGGGGCTGGGCTCCAGCTCCTACAGCCAGAGCCTGCAGAGCGGCCTGGCCCCCAGCGCCTACCCAAGCAGCTTCACCCGCGAGGACGACACCAAGCCAGTCTGTGAGTGATGCACACACACACGCGCGCGCACACCTACACACACACGCACACGCACACACACACACACACACACACACACACACACACGCGCGCGCGCGCGCGCGCGCGCACACACACACACACACACACACACACCAGTGTTGTAGTCAAGTCACTATATCTCGACTCCAAGTCGAGTCTTGAGTCCCCAGTGTTCGAGTCACCAAAGAAGAGTCTGAGTTGAGTTCCCATTTTCTGTCCGGAGTTGCTGAATATGAACATGAATCCACATGTAAGTGGAACACACGTGTCTGCCCGAAATTGAATAATGTCACGGTATTAATATAGCTGTCAATATCTTATGCCAAATTATTAGGGCCGATTACAAAAGAAAACAAACAAATACAAAAAAGCAGTCTTTATCAATTAACAAGTCCAAGTCCTTGTCCGTCCTGGTGGCTCACCTGGTAGCACGCGTACGACGGAGGCTCGGTCCTTTGCGCGGATGACGCGGGTTCGAATCCGACCCGAGGTCCTTTGCCGCATGCCATCCCCTCTCTCTCTCTCCTCACCTTTCCTGTCTGCCTACTGTCCTATCTAAATAAAGGCAAAAATACCCCAAAATAATCTTAAAAAAACAACAAGTCCAAGTTCTCGTCTTCTCATCTCGTCTTCCAAGTCCGACTGCGTGAATGCTCGAGTCCAAGTCTGAGTCAACAGTCGAGTCACAAGTCCTGACTCCGAGTCCGACTCAACTCAACTACAACAATGACACACACACACACGCTACGCATGCACACACATACACACAAACACACACACACACACACACACGCTTTCTCAGGCCCCATAAAGTTTTATCCAGACTTTATCAAGAGCGTGGTTAAGTACATCCAAGGGAGGTCTGCACTCAAGTCAAGGGCACCATAAAATTTATAAAAATATATAAGTCTAAAGCAAAGCTTTTTCCCTTCACGCTGTATTTAGTTATCACTTAAAGAGATAGCGGCTACACGTTAGCACGTGTTGCATTTATACTGCGTCCTGTTTGTTTTCCACACTGAGAAGCAAGCGGGTTCCCGCGGGCCGAGAAAATCCCTGAAAGTTTGAGGATTTTTGGAAGTCTTTAACACATTGACTGCCAGCCGTTTTTTTCTTGCTGTAGGTAGCTTCTGCCAAGCCGTTTTTTGAGGATTGTGGCTCATTTTACAAGAGCCGAGGATTATTTTCTGCTTGGAGTTTGTGAACATACAATATCTCAAAAGTACTAATAGAATGTGTACTTTCTCTGTCTAAAAGAGTTAGTTTGTAGAGTTAGTAGTTATGTAAGCATTAGCAGTTGAATACAGCATGGTTTTAGCGTCAGAAAAAATATTCAGAGATAAACGGCTTTTTGTGAAATTCGATAGAACTGTCACTTTAACCATTCATTTTTGGCTCTCTCTCTCTCTCTCTCTCCCTCCCCCTCTCGCTCTCTCTCTCTCTCTCTCTCTCTCCCTTCCCCTCGCTCTCCCTCCCTCTCTCTCTCTCTCTCTCTCTCTCTCCCTCCCTCTCGCTCTCCCTCCCTCTCTCTCTCTCTCCCTCCCTCTCGGGAGGGAGACGCACTAGGTTTAATCCTAGTGAGAGGGGGAGAGGGAGAGAGAGAGAGAGAGAGAGAGAGGGAGGGAGGGAGAGAGAGAGAGCGAGAGAGAGAGAGAGAGAGAGAGGGAGAGAGCGAGAGGGAGAGTTGCTTCAACTCCTCCCTCCGTGGGCGTTCAAAGCACTGAGACTGTGACGGCCGCTGCAGCCAAGAAGCTGCTGTCCTGTGCCTGTCTGCACGGCCGCTGTTTGAGGAAGTCGGCATGGACTCGCTCGCTTCTTGGAGTTTTGGTTGAGAGAAGCTTTTGCGATTCTGGTCATATTTATGCTGCGTGTTTCAAAGTGTGTTCCACCTGTAATGTATTATGTAAATTTGCAATCCCGCATCGCCAGCAATCAGCGCGAAAACGAGAGCGTTTTCCCCCATCCATTTTCATGAGAATGGCTGGGGTGAGAATGGCGTGACAAGTTAAAAAAATGCTTGCCTTCCTCTAGTCAGGAGACCACTGTTGCCACTTAGTGGGTCGGTGGAATGGGTTGTAAACGTTCGGTGGCTCCAATAATTATATAAGAGATGTAAAAGGGTTAGATGCACATCCCACGGTCAAAAAAAAAAAAAACATTTTTTTGACGAGTCAAGTCGTCGCTGGCAGTGAACAGCTGGATTGTGTTTGACGACTACACTCGTCGTTGGCAATTAACGTGTTAACATGTTGTAAAATGATTTTTTTATTTTTTTATTTAACCTTTATTTAACCAGGAAGTCACATTGAGGTTGAAACCTCTTTTACAAGTGAGACCTAGCCAAGACAGGGTCAGCAACGTGAAAAAACGTAACATGACAACATCAAGTTACAGACACAGCAACAATAGATGGGACTAAAACAAAACATTAACAGGACTGCATAAATCACAACACAGCTACAATAGTTACAACGCAGCATCTAAAAGCAACGACATTATGTTACAATGTAGAAAAAACAACTAAAATTACAATGGCTAGAGTGAAATAAAAGGGCAGCAATATTTAATTGTGTATTTACATATTAGTTGAAACAATTGCAACCAAAAGTAGCCACTTCCTTAATTCTAAGTTTAAAATCATGCAGGAGATAAGGGTCTCTTGAGTTTGGCTTGCAGATCATTCCAGGACCAAGGACCATAGTAGAACAGACTTTCTTTACCAGCCTCTGTTCTGACAGGAGGCACTTTGTATTGAAACCAACGATGTGACCTAAGGTTATGGGTGGTTTCCAGGGGTGTAAACTTACGGTTTAAATAAGAGGGTAATTTACCTGAAATAATCTTGTAAACTAAAATGTACCAGTGTTGAAGCCTGCTGGATGGATGGTCAACTAAAGGTGATTTATCTCCCAGTCTTATCATCAACACTTCACACACTGTGGAAAAAACCCTGTGGAGATTTGACACACCAACAGCTTTAACAAATAGACCTCTTACATGTTTGCAAACAGTGATTACATATTTTGTGGGCAGAGTCGAACTGGTTGCAGAAAGTGACAGCTAGCCGTTCAGCTGTCATAGAAATATGGAAGATCCTCCACGTATTTTAAAGCTTTGCCAGCAACAGACAGGTTACCTTACACAAATAAGCTAACTTTTTCAATGAGGTGAGGTTTCCTGACCTGTACTCACTGTCAGGATGGGTCTAGGATTCAACTACATCGCCAAAGTTGCAGTGCCGGACATCTTCATAATCCTAGTGGGAAAGCCCAACAATATGTCTTTTTCGTTTATTCCTAAATTATTATTTAGTTTCGGTTTCACTTGTTTCCTCAGATTTTCTGCCACCATGCTGTGACACTCCAAAATTGGTCTATATGATTTCACCAGGATTTCTTGACTTGACAAGATTAGGAATAAGGAGTCAGACCTCTATGATGTCTAGTTTTGACTGATTTCACATCTTACTCCAAAACATGGCAATTTTGAAACAAGAATTTGATGAGTGTGGGAACACTGTGAGAATTGTAGTAAAAAGTAGCAACACGCACAATCTTGAACACTGTATCAGCTGTGGCAAAGATCAGAACAAACAAACAGAAGACCGGCACTCACACAGAACAATAGTCTTCTTATTTCGTGTGGGCAAAAAACAGACGTGTTTCAGCTAGAAGCCATCATCAGCGTGAGAATCGACATGAGTGAAATATGCTGATATGTTGAATTTAAAGGATTATTATTTCTATAGTCCTTCATCACAAGCCTGTTTCAAAATACTTTACTGAGCTCACCAGGATCTAATTGATCAATAATTAATCACAAAACAAAACGTTGCAATAACACAGTATGAAACAAAATAACACGAAGCAAAACAAAGACACAAAGTAGCACGTTAAGACATAAAGGACTGACAAAGGAAGTTGCTGAGCTACAGCTCATCTTACTTGCTTTACTACAGACTTCCATTCTATATTTCTATGAAACAATAATTCATAATATTGGGCTCAGCTGTTTAACCATTAACTATGTAGGCATATTGTGGATGACAACAATGAATGTGTGATGTACACAATGTAATAGTAACAGATAGAAAACCATAGTGGTTTATTCCTTTAAATGCAGCAGTTTGATCAGTCATCTCCAGATTTAGTAATTTCCACAAATCATAAGACAATAATAAGTGGTGGTAGATCGGCCGCAACACAGTGAGGAAATGGGAGAAGATTGTCATTCAGGCAGCATCGAGATCTTTGTTTCAGTGGATCCATGCCCAAACCCCCCCCCCAACACCAGCAGTAGAACCCCCCCCCCCCCACCGACACCAGCAGTAGAACCCCCCCCCCCCTCCCAACACCAGCAGTAGAACCCCCCCCACCCTCCACCTGTATTTGCTTATGACTTTCACCTGTCACTTCCTGTGAGGGTCCACCAGTGCTGTGGTGAACCGCCACGCTCCGTTACAACACACCAGCAGACTCTCTCAGCGGGTGGTCCCACGTCTGCTGTCGACTCAAACACCAGAAAGTCATAATCATAATAATAATAATAACTGCACGCTCCTTTCTAGCGTCCTTCGCTGGCTCGCCCGCTGAACTGGCAGCGCTCAATAGACCCTTTTCACAGGGGGCATTTTGTGTCGAAATCGCAGGGTAAACACAGGTGCAGGCAAAACACTAATGAGGGTTTCCAACTTCCAATCATGGAAATTGGAAACCCTCATTAGTGTGTTGCTTGCACCTGTGTTTACCCTGCCATTTCGACACAAAATGGCCCCCTGTGAGAAGGGTCTATTCTACCGTGCCTGTTTGGTTTACCCTCGAGGTCTCGCCCGCATCGCGGCCTCGCAGACGCAGCTCGACTGCTGCAATTTGTAACTTGTGTTACAAACTGGTGTAATATTACTGAAATCATATTGGTAATAAGTTATATTACGGAGTTACTGCTAAAAGTAATATATTACATGTAATATGTTACTTTTGTAATGACTTACCCCCAACATGCAAACGTAAACAAACTTTTTTCCCGCTTTTACATCTTAATGTCATATTCTTGAAGAGTAGGACTTCTAGATGGACAATATTATTGCACCATGACTCAAAACACAAGCCTGCTTTGAGTCATGGTTTAAATGTAAACAAACCATTTTATGGCTTTCAAGTACATCTACATTTAGCTCTTAATACAAACTAACCTTCCTTGTATCAAGAGCTCTGTCAGGTAAAAAAACAAGAAAAGAAAAGAAGAGTTGACATTTGAAGGGCCTTAAAATGTTGCATAGTATACCTCTAAGAAGAGGACAAAAATAAATAAATCTATAGTGTTTTTGAGAATTTACATAATATCCCGATAATCAAGTGTATCAATATTTTCTTACACCCCTGATGTTGATTGATTGTGGAGAGACTTGTCTCAGCATGAGAACCAAGAAGCACATCTAAACTTCCTCCTGTCGGGTGCTGAGATTGTTTCGATTGGACTGAACACGGCGTTGCGGCTCCAGATCCCTCCACCGGGAGGACGTATGTGCGAGCGAGCGCCGAGCCTTTACCTGCCCTCCCTCCCTCCCTCTCCAGCCCACCCCCCCCCCCCCCGTCAAATTTATCTCCCGCCCAGGATACAGCTAATCAGTTGGCCAAATACAGAGCTCCAAATAACCTTCAGGAGTGCCATGCTGTCCTTCCCCCCCCCCCCCCCCCTCCACCACTCTCTCCGCCCCCCCACGCGCGCGCTCCCCGCTGTCTCCGCAAAATTGCCTTCTGGAGTTAGTGAGCGGGAACAGTTAAGATTTACAAACAATGATGAAGCTTGTCATGCGTCTTTCTCCATCCGTCACGGTAGCTGTGGGGAGAAGCTGTGAGGGTGTTCTTCATAAAAGCCAGCTCTCTGTGAAATACGCCCCCGCCAGGCCTGTTTACTGCCGCGCGCTCGTCAGCAGCCCCCACGCCGTAAATCGCCGAGCGGGGAGGCGACAGCGCAGTCCATCAAACGCCCCGCCCCGCCCCGCCCTGCACGCCCTCCCAACATCTCACCTCACACTACACCCCCCCCCCCCCCCTCCGCGCACTCTCTGATCCTCCAGCACTCATTCTCAACCTTTCTCAAATCAAGGACCCCTAATTCAGTCCACATTAGTTGATGAGATGTTGTCTCACAGACGCAAATCAGAGAATATTTTTTTACTGTCGGATCTGATTTTGTCCAGAATCCAAAGACAGTCTGCACTGTAGATCAGTGGTTCTCAAACTTTTTCACGTCAAGGACCCCCTAAACTCACTCAAATTAGACGGACCCCCATTTGATAAGATTATGTCTCAGGGTCCCCCATCTGATAGGATTTTTGCTTTTAGATGTTTCATTATTACAGAAAGTTGATGACACCCCATGACCAAAATTGTCATACATTCTGTCTCATTGTGTTACTTATGGATGGAATTATAGTAGGGATGTCACAATATATCGTCCCACAATATATCGCGATATCAAAACGTGACAATATGTATCGTTGAGATGAAATCTCATATCGTGAGAAAAAGAAGCTGAACATGGTGGCACTGATCTGCATCTGATTGCATGCTCACTCTCCTTTTCATTGCTTTGTTTGAACAGACGAGGGACGTTACAGACACGGAGGATGAAAATGGTGAAATTACTCAAATTAGCGTGGAGGATGCCCCCTCAACTTACAAATCGATCGCAAAAAAAATTGTTAAAATATCGTATCGTATCGTTATCGTGAACCCAATATCGTGTATCGTATCATATCGTGAACTGAGTGTATCGTGACACCCCTAAATTATAGTGAAAATAAATGATTACCCTTTTTTGCTGGCGATCCTCTGGAACCCCCTCAAGGACCGCTGGTGGTCCCTGGACCCCACATTGAGAACCACTGCTCCACAGTCACCCGTCCCTCTTCCTTGCTAGGCTCTACCCGGGCGGGGACGCTCCGATGAGATGAGGAGCTGCCCCCAAATGAGTGATGGCCACTTCACTCTTACAGGAGACAGCTTTTGGCTGAGTCTGTATTTTTGTTTTTTGTACCCTTGCCCCAGACTTTTTCAAATTTCAAAAAGTGTTGAAAGTTTTCGCGAGCTGTCACACCAAGCTTTCCTTTCACGTTCCCTTCACTTTCTGTGAAAAACGGTCTTTTCACCGAGTCACCGGGTCGCGCCAGACCTCAGAATCGAGCGGCGCCGCACTGGCTATACGTTTGTCTGTTTTTGTTATATTCGTGTCAGCACAGCGCGTAGCGTCATTTAAATGCAAATCAGAGTGTTGAGCTATTGCAGATGTTAATCCCGCTAATCGATAGACCTGTGTGAGCCCATTAAGTTAGAAATCCATTACTATCTTTCTAGATGATATTCTATTGATTTCCCTGCCTGCGATCCATACTGTACTGTACACCAAGTTGAGTTACTGCGTATAAACTCTGTCGTCCCGGGTCCAGTGCCTCCTCGAGAAAAAAACGACAGAGAGATTCATGTCAATAAGTTTCTTTGTTTCCCATGTAAAATGGGCCTTACCTGCTTTCAGATCAAATTACTTCGAATTCACACTTGCTCACGCCCACACTCTCTCTCTCTCTCTCCCTCCCACACACACACAGGCACGCACGCACACACACATACACACACACACACACACACACACACACACACACACACGTGCACACACACATACACACACACACACACACTTGTACCTGCACACGCCCGTGGCCACTAATTCTGGAGTTGTCAAAAAAGGTCTGTGACTCTTTGGGATTTATTGAAGGCAAAACAAATCACAGTTGTTCTAACCCGAGAAGTGAGCTCTGAAAAGGAAGTGCTGTTTCATGTCATGTAGCAGCCAGAGTTCATTTCCCTGGTCACCGCCCATCGCTCAGCTCAGTGGTGGGGTTTCTCAGGTGAGGGAAGCACAGGCTAGGTGTTTTTCCACAAGGCTCTTGGTTTAGTGTATTCATACTGACTATCATCAACACTGTTTACATCTGGTAGGTAAATCACTGTTTATGTCATAAAGCTATAGTACCTCAAGTATTGGTCATATGGTATTTTTCTTTACACAGTTGGCAGTCCACTCACAGGTTTATTATTATGGATATATATATATATATATATGGATATTTTCTGCTCTATTAGATAGTATATATACAGTATAGACTAGAGAGTCTGAGCACATGGTAAATAACCCAGTGGTTCTCAAACTTCTTCACATCAAGGACCCCTAAACTGACACAAATTAGACCACAGACCCGCCCATTTTATCAGATTTTGTCCCAGGGCCCCCCCCCCCCCCCATCTGATTTTTTTTTTTTGCTTTGAGATGTTTTATTACAGAAAGTAGATGAAACCCATGACCAAAACAGTCATACATTATGTCATTTTGTTACTTATGGATGGAATTATAGTGAAAATAAATTACTCCCCTTTTTGCTAGGGACACCCTGGAACCCCCCCAAGGACCCTTGGGGACTCCCGGACCCCACTGTGAGAACCACTGCTCTGGAGGAACAGGGGCCAAACTGTAAGTAAGAGCCAGTTAGAGAAATTGTCCCCAGAGGGCTTCAGTTAACCTGCGGCTGATTGAATCCCCCTAGACAGGCTCTGTTCCCCAGCCTGCCGGCCTGCTAACTGCCCTGCAGCCTGCAGCACTGTAGATTAGCCTGCTAACTACCCTGTAGCCTGCAGCACTGTAGATTAGCCTGCTAACTACCCTGCAGCCTGCAGCACTGTAGATTAGCCTGCTAACTACCCTGCAGCCTGCAGCACTGTAGATTAGCCTGCTAACTACCCTGCAGCCTGCAGCACTGTAGATGACCTGCTAACTGCCCTGCAGCCTGCAGCACTGTAGATTAGCCTGCTAACTACCCTGCAGCCTGCAGCACTGTAGATGACCTGCTAACTGCCCTGCAGCCTGCAGCACTGTAGATGACCTGCTAACTGCCCTGCAGCCTGCAGCACTGTAGATGACCTGCTAACTGCCCTGCAGCCTGCAGCACTGTAGATTAGCCTGCTAACTACCCTGCAGCCTGCAGCACTGTAGATGACCTGCTAACTGCCCTGCAGCCTGCAGCACTGTAGATGACCTGCTAACTGCCCTGCAGCCTGCAGCACTGTAGATGACCTGCTAACTACCCTGCAGCCTGCAGCACTGTAGATGGCCTGCTAACTGCCCTGCAGCACTGTAGATGACCTGCTAACTGCCCTGCAGCCTGCAGCACTGTAGATGACCTGCTAACTACCCTGCAGCCTGCAGCACTGTAGATGACCTGCTAACTGCCCTGCAGCCTGCAGCACTGTAGATGGCCTGCTAACTGCCCTGCAGCCTGCAGCACTGTAGATGGCCTGCTAACTGCCCTGCAGCCTGCAGCACTGTAGATGGCCTGCTAACTACCCTGCAGCCTGCAGCACTGTAGATGGCCTGCTAACTACCCTGCAGCCTGCAGCACTGTAGATGGGCTAAATAGCCTGCTAACTAGCCTGTAGCCTGCAGCACTGTAGATGGGCTAAATAGCCTGCTAACTAGCCTGTAGCCTGCAGCACTGTAGATGGGCTAAATAGCCTGCTAACTAGCTTGTAGCCTGCAGCACTGTAGATGGGCTAAATAGCCTGCTAAGTAGCCTGCTAACTAGCCTGTAGCCTGCAGCACTGTAGATGGCCTGCTAACTAGCCTGTAGCCTGCAGCACTGTAGATGGGCTAAATAGCCTGCTAACTAGCCTGTAGCCTGCAGCACTGTAGATGGGCTAAATAGCCTGCTAAGTAGCCTGTAGCCTGCAGCACTGTAGATGGGCTAAATAGCCTGCTAAGTAGCCTGTAGCCTGCAGCACTGTAGATGGGCTAAATAGCCTGCTAACTAGCCTGTAGCCTGCAGCACTGTAGATGGCCTGCTAACTAGCCTGTAGCCTGCAGCACTGTAGATGGGCTAAATAGCCTGCTAAGTAGCCTGTAGCCTGCAGCACTGTAGATGGGCTAAATAGCCTGCTAACTAGCCTGTAGCCTGCAGCACTGTAGATGGCCTGCTAACTAGCCTGTAGCCTGCAGCACTGTAGATGGCCTGCTAACTAGCCTGTAGCCTGCAGCACTGTAGATGGACTAAATAGTGATGTAATTGTGTGCTGAGGGCACAAGCAGCATTGTAATGTGTTGTACAACAGCACCATTAACACACGCCTGGGGCTGTGGAGACATTAAATGGCCGGGGCTGTGTGGTTTATGTCCTCTAACTCTCTCTCTCCTCTCTCTCTCACACACACGCACACACACACTCACACACACGCACACACGCACACGCACACACACACACACACACACACACACACACACACACACACTGTCCAGCTTTGAGAAGCTTGAAGAGAAAAGCGATGGTACTTAACACTCACTTATATTGCAGCTTATGCTGTTCATACTGTACTGTATGTGTAGCACAATGCAATCCTCCATAGATATTCACATTGTACTGCAGTGTTCCCACACAGTCTGCTTACACCGTCAATCCACTAGGTGACGACAAGGAAACAGTATTGTCATGGCGTCTTGCTTCCGTAATTCGGCGTATTTACTATTTACAGTTGAAAAAGGATGTTTGGGTGGGACATAAGATGAGGAGAGAACTTCAGATTCTTTCAAATGAATACATTTCAGGCACCAGGACGCAACATCGTATCTTAGGAAAAGGAAATGTGGTTCTTAGGAACACGTTGAAACTTGTAAAGTTGCAGGTTTCATAATGATAGAGGGAGGGCAAAGAAGATCACCTCATCACAAAATGAATGCTGCATAGTAGGGTTGTCAAAAGTATCGATAGTATCGAAAAGTATCAATACTAAAAGTTTTTAAACGGATACAATACTCATTTGCAACCGTTTTGATACAATCAGTCCTTTCTTTTAATGAAAATTGGCGAGTATCTAGCTTCAACAAGCTAAATGTGATAGGCTGATGGCTAGAGCAGGGTTCATCTGCTGTCTAAGTTCAAAGTTTGATCAGGCCTAGATTATGGAGTCTGTCATCTGTCTAACTTTATTTTTATGCCTCTTGATGTGATCCCCCCCTTCCTGTGCTATTGAAAATGGTATCGAGTATCGATATTTTCCTGGGTATCGGTATCGAAGTAGAAATTATAGTATCGTGACATCCCTACTGCATAGGGCTTGTATGGACATGAAATCCAGTGTGTAAAGTACAGCTTGACTCAGTCAGAAACTGCATGTAGAGCTGTTGTACTCTCCTCTCCTTTTACACTCTCCGTGATGTGGAAGTTGTTTGACTGATATAATAATGTGCACAGAGCAAACTGAAAGTCTAGTGGGTGTCATAACATGCAGGGTGTCATAACGTGCAGGGTGTCATAACATGCGGGGTGTCGTCCTAATCTAACCACGCGTTTGTAGTCACTTTGCGTTGGAGGCTCAGAGGAGCGATTGACAAATGACGTCTCCCTGGCAGCTCCTCTGAAACAGCTGAGCGACTTGGATAAACACATTTGGCAGCTTTAGCACCTCCTCTCCATAGCAATATATTTCCCTCCTCTTGTGTCCTTTGCTTTGGCATTTTTCTTACCCTGTCTCCCCCCACAATGAATCTCCTGTTTAAAATCTAATGATGAGAAAAGTCCCACAAATATTGACCCGGCCCGCCTCGGCTCATTATTGCATATCCATAACTTCTGGACGGACGGACGTCAAAAGGCCCGGGCGATAGACTGACAGGCCATTTTGTGAGTTGATGGGGCACAGTAGCCGAGATGGAGATTTAGCATAGGGACGAGGGGCAGTGTCACGCCCTCTCCACCGGGGACAGATTGGTTAACAATGCAGGAGCAGAGGTTCCTCTCTGCTTAATTAACCTTTGACCCCAAGGCACTGCTGCCTTCTGTCAAGCCTGCGGTGGCCCTGCGACTCCACAACAAACCCATAATGGGCATTGAAGTGTTTTCTGACCCTCGCTGATGGCTGTGTAAAAGACTGTGACGTCCCCTTTGAACAACTGTCTCTCAACAGCTCTTCATTTTGGAAGATGAGAGTCAGAAATATGTGGAGGATTTTACCGCACATAGAATGAATAGGGCGAATTTATGATAATGCAAAAACTATTATTTTAATCTATATTTTAGTTTGGTGAATAAGGTGTTTGATGTGGCCTGAAATTAACAGCAGCTCAGTGCATCGCAGACTTTACTGTAGGAGCAACGTTCACAGTTCAGTGTCGGCACTTTGCTTCTCCTGGGAGTTATGTGGAAAACATGCGACAGTGTCAAAGTCCTCGCCGAATGCGCCGAGGGCTACGCCGCGGCTGTCTGTCTGTCTGTCTGTCTGTCTATCTGTCTGTCTGTCTGTCTGTCTATCTGTCTGTCTGTCACTCTGTCTGTCTGCCTGTCTGTCTGTCTGTTCCTCTTTCTGTCTGCCTGCCTGTCTGTCTGTCTGCCTGTCTGTCTGTCTGTCTGTCTGTCACTCTGTCTGTCTGTCTGCCTGTCTGTCTGTCTGTTCCTCTTTCTGTCTGCCTGCCTGTCTGTCTGCCTGTCTGTCTGCCTGCCTGTCTGTCTGTCTGTCTGTCTGTCTGTCACTCTGTCTGTCTGCCTGTCTGTCTGTCTGTCCCTCTTTCTGTCTGTCTGTCTGTCTGCCTACCTGCCTGTCTGTCTGTCACTCTGTCTGCCTGTCTGTCTGTCTGTCCCTCTTTCTGTATGTCTGCCTGCCTGTCTGCCTACCTGCCTGTCTGTCTGTCCCTCTGTCTTTCTGCCTGTCTGTCTATCTGTCTGACCCTCTTTCTGTCTGCCTGCCTGTCTGTCTGCCTACCTGTATGTCTGTCTGTCCCTCTGTCTGTCTGCCTACCTGCCTGTCTGTCCCTCTGTCTGTCTGCCTACCTGCCTGTCTGTCTGCCTGTCTGTCCCTCTGTCTGTCTGTCTGCCCACCTGCCTGTCTGTCTGCCTGTCCCTCTCTCGGTCTATCTTTCTGCCTGTCTGCTCTTTGACTGAGTTTTCTGGACCATTAAGTCCTGCCACTGACCTAATGATGAGGCGTGTGTCTCTGTGAGGGTGGTCCTCCTCAGTCCAGCCACACATGGGACCCTCTCTCAAACTGGCCAGGGACCTTTTTTCTTTTTAGACACAGCTCGTATCATTTTAATGGGGGCCATTTCATCTCAGGGCAACCTTGTCATGTGACAGGCAACCTTGTCATGTGACAGGCGACTCTTCACTCTTAAGGTTGACTCTTTTTTGCTCCTGTGATAACGGCTTGCACTAAGTACTCTTGGATAGCATTGAAACACTCAGAAAGTTGATTGGATTTAGGGAACTTTCAGGTTGTGCACTGAACTGTGTCACATTGTGTTTGAGTATGAGTTAAGTTCACACGGTTAATGTAATAACTTCCAATTAATGGAATAAACCAGAGCAATTTAGAAAGAGAGTGGCGTCAGCGGAGGACCAATGAACAGCCAGGAAGAGGTCTCGCGCTACTTTTAAATGATAAAATAAAGCTGATAATGTACAATTTGATTTGAAAAAAAAAACTTTCAAAGGACAACACAAACTGTCCATTTTGCTGCAACTCGACAGTGCTGCTTAATCCAGGACCTTACTTCCTGGAACTCTTGAGAGTAAAAAACTGGTCCATTGGAGTGAATGGAGATGTCGCGACACTTCTATATATACGGCTCTGGAATAAACCATTAAGATGATAACAATTAGCAGCTAACGGTGTCATAATCCTGTTAGCATACTACATTAGCCATTAATGTCATCACTTTTTCCTGTTCATGTAATGGTTTTTACATCATTAGGTTTTAAAGCACTGTGAATGGCAATGTACACTGTTCATAAGGATCATCAGTGACCTCTTCCATGCATATCCATGTATATATTCTTTTAATTTAGTGAGTTAATGGATGACAGTTGTGTATTGAATTCAACTGATATCAGTTCACTTATTATATTTTTGAAAACGTACAATTTGAACCTTCCTGTAAAAGCAATCAAGCCCAATAATGTTGCAAGTATTGCAGGGGGGGAAAAAGTTGCTACATTTCTAGTAAGTAACTTTTATTACATCAATGGCAAATGTATTGTTTTAATGGCATTATTACCCTATTAGCTGCACATTTGAACGAGTTATTATGCTAATTTGAAGCGATTACCTTTACAGTTGTAAGATGCTGTCACACACACTGTTCGTGCATTAGGCTCTGTTAGACAAACTCTCGTAATGTAAAGCCTCACTACAGCAGTGCAGAATCGGGTGTGTGGGTGTGTTTGTGTGTGTGTGTGTGTGTGTGTGTGTGTGTGTGTGTGTGTGTGTGTGTGTGTGTGTGTGTGTGTGTGTGTGTGTGTGTTTACTTAAGTGTTATCTACCCACATGACCCTTGTGTGCGGTGGATGAGTGCAGATATGAGGCCCACAGAAGCAGCTTATCCCTGCTGGATCAGACTGAATTACCATCTCCTCTCACATCTGGGCTTTTGTTCCCCTCCTCGGCAGCAGAAATGATTGTGCCGTCACTCCCTCCCCCTCTCTCCCCTCCCTCCCTCCCTCTCCTCACTCCCTCCCTCACTCCCTTCCCCTCCCCCCCTCCCTCTCTCCCTCCCTCTCCTCCCTCCCTCTCCTCCCTCCCTCCCTCCCTCTCTCCCTCTCTCTCCTCCTCCCTCCCTCTCCTCCCTCCCTCCCTCCCTCTCCTCCCTCCCTCCCTCTCTCTCCTCTCTCCCCTCCCTCACTCCCTCCCTCTCTCTCCTCCCTCCCCCCCTCCCTCCCTCCCCCCCCCCTCTCCTCCCTCTCTCCTCCCTCCCTCTCCTCCCTCCCTCCCTCTCCCCTCCCTCCCTCTCTCTCCTCTCTCCCCTCCCTCACTCCCTCCCTCTCTCTCCTCCCTCCCCCCCCCCTCCCTCCCCCCTCCCTCTCCTCCCTCTCTCCTCCCTCCCTCTCCTCCCTCCCTCCCTCTCCCCTCCCTCCCTCTCTCTCCTCTCTCCCCTCCCTCACTCCCTCTCTCTCCTCCCTCCCCCCTCCCTCTCCTCCCTCTCCCCTCCCTCTCCTCCCTCCCTCCCTCTCCTCCTCCCTCTCCTCCCCCCTCTTCCCTCCCTCCCTCTCTTAACAGGACAAGGGGGAGGTTAAAAAGCTTCCTTTTGTTATTCCACACAAAGACTGTTTAATAGTTTGGAAATCGTATATCGAGTGCTGCTGAGTGACTGGGAAAAGGGCAAAAGTTCATGTATGAGAATAAGCTGTCCTGCTTCAACGTCCCCAGCAGGTAACGTCTCTCCTGTTACACAGTCGTTTCACACTTTGACACAAGCGAGTTCTTGTCCGATCCCCTGGTTCCACCACAGCCCAAGAGCATGGCAGATCAGAGCTGTCAGATCTAAGTGTAAAGAGCGTTTCTCTGTGTGACATTAACCCTACAGTGTTCAGTGTTTCCCCTAGAAAGATTGTCAGGCCTGGAGGGATTTCGACAGGTACCCCGACCGCAACGGTGGAGGGCCCTCGCTGGCGACGCTAAACTTTTAGCTAACCTGTTCGCATCTATGTTCGCAATGGCATCCCAAGTATCATCATACTATTATGGGATGCGATGCGAACAGTTTTATGTATTATGGGATGTGCGTTTCCCAGGCAACGACACACGTTGACACGTTTTGGAACAGCGCCGCACGCTGGCACGATGCTCCTAAAAGCAAAATGCTTATCATTCATATCGTTAACGGGTGTGAAAGGCCTAATTGAGAACAAGCCTCTCTCTCTGACGTTTCAACACGATGACATTAATCTGTATTAAACGAGAAAGCGGAGGACCGTCGTGCGCGGCTCAGAACACGCGGGGCCGCAGCGCGTCGTGATTTAACGTCCCCAGTGAAACGAACACGTCCCATCGCATTCCGCCTTTAATTACATCATAGATTTGCTGGCAGAGAATTAACAGTGATCTGGCTAATTCACAGCCGCTTCCCCTGACCCCCCCCTCTCCCCTGACCCCCACCCCCCCACCCACTTGGTATTATTGCTGTACAAGTGGACCGTTGGGAAAAAGACCTGTGTGCACTTAGCTACACAAACATTAGTATTAACGATTGGGCTGCCAGTTTGGAATTGGTGACAAACTGCAGACGGGCAGAAATCGGAGTCCGAAACCAATCAGGAAGTTAATGAGGAGAGAAATTACTCTTCCCCCCTCCCCCTCCTCCTCCTCCTCCTCCTCCTCCTCCTCCTCCTCCTCCTCCTCCTCCTCCTCCTATCACTGCTGAGGAGAGAGAGAGAGAGGGGGGGGGGGGGGGGGGGGGGGTACATGCCGAGCGAGCGTGAATGAAGCCAATCAAGTGAGAAGGATCAGGGAAAGTGGGGACATGGGCTCTCGTTAATGTCTCTAATTGAATTGTGGTTGTGTGTGTAGGCCTGATTGAAGTGCTATTCTGATGAAACATTCAGATATGTGCGACACTGTGTGATTATTGGAGTTAATACTCGTGGACGTGTTTGTATACTTGCCGCTTAGGTTACATTTTTGGCTGTCAAGTTTCAACTGAGAACTTGGTGGTCAAAAATCTCATAAAGTTCTGGATCTTTAGACTACATTTTCACTAATGATCCGGCTTCTAAAATGACTTCCACGGTTATTGTCTTGCCCCCTCCCCCCGAGAACGCACACACACACACACACACACACACACACACACACACACACACAGGTCATCTTTCCTGTTCAGGACCAGATGTTCATCTGATGTCTTAATGATCCGACGTGGATAGTTTTAAATGAGGATCAAATTATTTTAAGAAAGTCCAGAAAGAGCAGTTTAATTAGTCCACTGTGCTGTGGTGTGTTGTAGCATATGTACTGGAAATCAGGTCAGTAAAATGCAGCTTTGCAATATGAAACCTTCAGATGATACATTGAGTGTCTTGTTACAGGGCCATGTAATAAACCCTACTGCCATTCAAAGGGGAAATGCCATCAGTTTGAAGTTAGTCCCATGGGTTAAGGCGAGCCAAGGAATATTTTTGAACAAACTCTGCTCTCTCAGAGCCAGGGTAGAAACATATAGGAATGAACCCTTAAATTGACAGTTCATCCCCTGATAGGGATACATTTTAATCACATTAGCCAATGTGATTTAAAATTTAATGTGATTAAAATGTATCCCTATCACCCCCAAATCAAAAATGCATATTTTTCCTCTCACCCATAGTGATATTTATCCATCTAGATCGTTTTGGTGTGAGTTGCTGAGTTTTGGAGATATCGGCCATAAAGATGAAACTGCTCACTGAGCAGTTTCATGGAGGAACTATTTTATATCGACCAAACTACACCTGCTAGCTAGCAGCAGCCAGCGTGTGCAGAAATATTTTCTTTTGACCGAACTACACCCAAGTCGAAAGAAAATAGTGCCATCCAGTTCCATTGTATTCAAGAGAAGGCCGACATCATATAGCCGATAGCTCCAAAACTCACACCAAAACAATCTAGATGGATAATAGCACTACAGGTAAGAGGATAAATATGCATTTCTAATTTGAGGGAGAACTGTCCCTTTAAAATAAGTGGCGTTTCCCTAAGTGCTTTAGATCTTTTAACTCCAGGAAACAAAGTTGCCATTCTTATCAATCAATTGGTCAAAACATTGCATGCAAAAATGGTCATGTTATTTTCCAGGAATTCAAAATAAAATGTTCTTTCAAGAATCCCTCTTCAAACAGATGAACCCACTGATAGGGCTTTCACACCGGCAGGGCTCTGTGCCTGTTCCGGTTCCCGAACCCAAATTTGAACCGGCCGGCGCGTTCAGACCGAAAAAATAATTGGTTCGGAACCTGAAAAGTTGGTTCTCAGCTGAACCAAAAAATAGTTGGTTTTTCCTTGGGAACCGTGACATCATCAGTGGGCGTGTCTCATTCTAGGCTGTGACAACGAGCAGGACGGAGAAGAAGGCAGTGACAACATGGAGAAAAATAATTTGCAGTGGTCTCCTGAGGAAACCAAATGTTTAGTGGCGATTTGGGCATCTACCGAATCTCAAGAAAAGCTAGAAAGCAGTACAAGAAAGAGCAAGTCATATGCCGAACTTGCGGAAGAGATGGCCAAGGCTGGGTTCACTCGAACGCCAGAGCAAATAATTAATCAACTTAAAAAACTGAAGGAGGACTACCGAATAATATGTCCTCCCACTTTGGTTCAGCTTAAACTGGTGTGAACACGGGCTGGTTCACCAGAAAGCACCAAGGTTCTGAGACTCCAGAACGGAGCCAGAACCAGAACCGTGTCTGTCTGAAAGCGCTATGAGTGGTCATCTAGCAGCTGGCAGCAGCGCGGTGTTATTAGTTTCTATCTGCTGTACCTGCAGAATGCGTGTGTGTTAAAACACCTGGGTGCACACAGCTCTCTCACATGCTTTCTGCGGAAGAGACTTCAGCCTTTCACTTTGTTTACTGTCTTGGCCTTTGAAAACGAGCACGAGTCTGTTATAAATCCTCTGCTTTGGTAAGAATAATTTCACATTGTGGTTCGGAATCCGTTGAATACAGGGGCTAACAGATAGGCCCATTCGTTTTGCAGGGCTGATGTATTGGATATGACTCTCCTGGTTTATCTGTCTCACAATAGTATTTCTCTTCTGGCTTTTTATTGACTCGCCTTACGCAGACGTTTTTATTTGATGCGCTGCTGTACTCTGTACCTATCCGAGAACGGCAGGCAATATTAATTTATCATATTAACGACTTGGAGGAGTATCCAAGAAAAAGATTTGTAGCCCCCCGATAGCTGCGAGAGACTTGAGGTCTATCTGTTGTTTTAGAGTGCATAAGCATTGGTGTGTTTTTCCCATCATGTTTCTTTGCATAACTCAGTTGGGTGAAGGTACGTTAGAAGTGGTACATTACATACATTGGTAAGGTACACAAACACAATGCTGCTTTGCAGGGATTTTGATCTCACATGGGTGACCGGAAGTTACACCAAACAACAAGTATTCCAATAGAAAACTATATGTAGTATCTATAGAGAACCAAAGTCACGCCCACTTCCGGGTCTAGGCGTATGAACCGAGGGATTTCATCCACCATTTATTTTCCCATCTATATTTAGTAAAATACTTATACAATATAAACCAAGTGATTCAGCTATATATTTAGAATCAGGAGAGGCCATAGAACATTTCACTCGAACCAAACAACAACTCGAACCCTAAACAAATGTTGATTTTTTTCTTTTTACGTTTTGGTTTAAGTAAAGTGCTCTAAATATAGCTGAGTCGTTTAGTTTGTCAAGTAAAAGTATTTTTATAAGCATTTTACCAAAGGCAGATGGAAAAACAAATGGCGGATGAAATCCCCTTGGTTCGTATGCCTAAACCGGAAGTGGGCGTGACTTTGGCTCGCCTTGCATTCGGAGTAACTATATATCATTCATATTCTTCTTAGGGATGGGCATTACAATTTTAATACTCAAGTACTCTCCTTCGCTTCTACTATGAACGAGTAATCAGCAGCTGTGACTTCATGTGGCCTTAACTGGTGTGAACAACAGATAAGGTGAATCACAGCGAGGAGAACAGTCCATCGTTCTTAGCTAATATCCCTGGCACCATGACAGGTCACCAAAGCTCTGTCGAATAGACAAGCTACTTGTGAATCACGTGACTTTTGTTTACAAGAGCATGTTTGCTTGTAATTTGGCAGTACTCTAGGTGAACCCAATTTAAAAGAAAATGCAACAAAGTCAACTTTTCCACTACGGTTTGGACCAAAGAAAACAAACGGAGAACATGAGGACTCTGTTCTTGTTTCCTGCAGCCTTCTTGCCCGGTGGTGGCACTGGCGGCCATGACTCCAACATGGCCTACGCCTCCATCAGCTCCCATGGCATGGTCAGCTCTGATGGCAAGGCGGAGAGCGAGGCCCGCGCAGACGCCGTCAACTTCACCATCCACTCCATCATGGACGCTGGCTTCAAGTAAAAGGGTCTACAGGGAGGGAGAGCAGATGATGCATACCAGATTTCAGCTGAGCAAAAAAGTTCTTGCAAAACCATTTTGTAGTTTTAGCGTTGCTTCAGATTCCTCTGATGTTTCTCTGCAGGAGACGTGGAGAGGTTGTTGCCGACCCACTGAAGCAGTTGCTGTCTCAGTGGGTCATGCACTATACACTGCTGTCGTCGTTGAGCCTGTTGATCAATTTGTGTACTGGCTTCAGAAGGTTTTAACCAGTTGTTTGGGGAGTGTAGTTGACAAAAGACACTGATTTGACACTAACCATTTGGTGGATGATCACTGTAACTTAAGGCTTCCATCTTTGTAGTTTACCTCCATATTCAACCCAAGAGATCTACTGTACAAGAGGATTTGAGCAAATACTAATTAGAATTTGTATATTGGCTAAAACTCCACATTGCTTGAGGCGGTTAAA
The DNA here is from genome assembly GCF_964638095.1 of Poromitra crassiceps. NCBI lineage: Eukaryota > Metazoa > Chordata > Actinopteri > Beryciformes > Melamphaidae > Poromitra > Poromitra crassiceps. The sequence goes on along the minus strand of NC_139631.1, from coordinate 6,051,807 downwards.
GCTTTTGTTAAAGCTAAACACAAAATCAGTAGTCTTCAGCGAAGCAATTGGCAAGGTGCTGGAAAGTCTGTTGAGTGCTTGGAAAGTGCTTGAATTTAATTTGATATATTTTTTAATAATTAAGGGTTAGTTCATGCTTTAAAAGAATCAGAGAAAGATAAAACTCTTCTACAAAACATTAAAATTCCCCCAAATAATGGACAGAGATACAAAGAAATTTGTTTGCATAAATTCTTTATGCAAACCTAATAGAATATGGCAGTGTCAAAAAGAGAGTTGATTCAACTGTTGTTGACACTGGTTGGTCAAATGAAATCTAAGCACAGACTGAAGTACTGCTGAAGGGGACAAATTGCATGGTCCATGGCTGGAGGCTTTGTCCACGTTGTATTGCTTATTAAGCATTAACTAACCATTAATTAATTAATAATTAAAATTAATTAATTAATAATAAGTGTTACCTTACTGAAATCCTATATAGTCTAAATTGTCCAGTACAGTCTCCAAACAATATCAGCTATCAGTGTTTCCATTGACAGTAAGTGAATGTTGATTTTGTATGTTGCACTATTTTTCGACAATCAGAAAACAAGCTTAGTGTTATATTTTTTGAGCCTTAATAAGCTTATTGATTGTCTCTTATAGTCTGTCTACAGCACCACTTTGGACAATTTTAAAGTTGTCGTTTGACCAAATGCAGACAGTTTGTGAGAAAAAAAAACACATTTGAGGAAAAAATTGACATATTCATGCAATAGTATGATTTAAATTGATCTTTTTCTTATCCCATAATAAATCATCTCCCGAAATTAATTTGTTTTTATCTCACGACCACCTGCGGGGGGTCCCGAACCCCAGGTTGAGAACCACTGCAAAACCAATAAGACAAAATTAACCCCATCCCTGACACTATAGCTGCACCATTTCAAAACAGTATTTTACTGGCATTTTACAGCAATCAGGTAAATTTGGAAAATTCGAGGGATCTTAAAGTTTTTATGAATACCTTAGAAGTGTGCACGTGTTTTTTTTTTTTTATATATATTTTATATTTTATTTTCCCCATGTGACCCTCTCCTGTGTGAAGTAGTCCCTCGTGGCCCTGGTGAAGTAAGCCAGGTCAGACATGCATCATGTTCCCCTGAGCTCTGTGGGCGTGTGATGAGTGCTGTCGCTTATTTATGGCTCTGATCCGGCTCCATGAGGATTTGCATGTCTATTGTATATTTAACCCTTTACACGCCAGGAGAATCACTGTGCACAGGGCTACTGTTTACAACTCCCACACACCTCATACTCTCCTCTGGCCTTGGAGGTGGAGGCAGAGGCTCTGAATTAGATTGACAGCAGCGGTATCTTCCCCTTCACTTGCTTTTTAACAGATAAAATGCCTCTGGTCACAGTGCTTTAAAGGAACAGCTCACTCTAAAATCCAAAATACATATATTCCCTCTCACCTGTAGTGCTATTTATCCATCTGTATTGTTTCGTGCCTGAGTTTTGGAGATATCGGCCGCAGAGATGTCTGCCTTCTCTCCAATACAATGCAACTGGATGGCACTCGGCTTGTGGTGCTCAAATAATTTTTTTTTTTTTTTTTGAAAAACTCAACAGCAGTGTCTCTTTCCAGAAATCAGGACCCGGTTACTCAAGATAATCCACAGACCTTGTTGTGAGCAGTTTAATGTAGGAACTACTTTCGACCAAACTACACTCACTAGCTGCTAGCTAGTTCCTACATGAAACTAGCAGCAGCTAGCTAGCTGGTGTAGTTCGGTCGAAAATAGTTCCTACATAAAACTGCTCACAACAAGTCTGTGGATTATCTTGAGTATCCGGTTCCATTGTATTGGAGAGAAGGCAGGAATCTCTACGGCTGATATCTCCAAAACGCAGACTACTAACACAAAGCAATCTAAACTGATAAATAGCACTACAGGTGAGAGGAAAAATATGTATTTTGGATTTTAGGGTGAGCTGTCCCTTTAACCCGCAGTCAACACTTGCACGTAAACAGTAATGCCCCCAAAACAAACTTTTGTTTTTGTGATTTTTGAAAACATGAACTGATGAAAACATTCCTGTGTTTCTCACTTTTGAGTTGTGTTATTAAAAAGTTTTATTAAAAAAATAAATAATACAGCGCTATATTTTTCTATATTAACTTTTGCACTTTTGTTTGTGAAGCTGACTTAGTAGAGTGTATTGCTTATGTTGTGTTGTGTTTTTATGGAGATTCATTTTGAATTGCATGCTCTGAAAATGTTTATGTTTGAATAAAACAGCAACAAATGTAATTTGGAGTCTTGGAGTTTATGTCGCTACAAGTTTTCAGGGAGATAATAACGCTCTAAAAGTGATAGAGTGTAAATGTGATTGTGCGCAGGGAACAACAATATAAAACAGACCCAAGAAAATTACTTGTATTTTCTTTC
>NC_139631.1:5961872-6046872 GCF_964638095.1 Poromitra crassiceps | reverse complement strand
GCCGGGGGTCCCGCCTCCCCAGGGAAACCTAAATCAGTGTTTCTGACAGGCCCTCTGAGTGGCAGCCACGCCCCCCAATCAGCACATTATAGTAACCTTATTCAGCGGAGGTCAGTCACTCCTATAGCTTTAAATGGGCCTTATTGTAGATAGAGATCAAAGTTGTTTCATGTTAAGGTGGTTACATGTAAAGTTATTACATTTTCACTAATCCATCCTTTTTACCAGTCGCTTTTAGACTAACTCCATAACAATTACAAAAAAGTGTGTCCAGTTTGCAGCGTTTGAGCTGAACCTTTCCTTGTATAACGAACAATTAAATGCACACGTTATCAGGACACATGACCATCTATATGACTGATGTCATATAGATATATATAGTTATATGATGTCATAAACAGTAGCTAGTACAGGAAACAGGAGATGAGTGGAGGAGACAGGAACAGGAAACACATGTAGCACTATCAATCATACTGCAGCTGAATGAGGAAACAAGCACAGCTGAGTTGACTATAGGGGCCATGACACACAGCCATGTGCATACTCTTCCTTATCAATGACAATGGCTGCGTTTCCCAACAAAGAAGCTTCTTAAGAGTTAAGAAGCTTCTTAAGGAGTTAAGAAGGCTCCAAAGAAGTGTTTCCCAAACGCCTTCTTAACACATCGCTAAAGAAGGCTCTTAAGAAGCATCTTAACTGGAGCTGTCCACCATCTCGATGTGAGAGATCCTCTGCGGCCCACTAGATGGCACTCTGTGAGCCCACCAGTGGGCCACGACCCAGTGGTTGAGAAACACTGTTGTAGAATAACCTAATCGTGGTCATGTTAAACAAGAACTTCTTGTATTAAACATTATTTATTTCAGACATGGACTGCAGTTCAAATTGCTTTATATACACAGCATAAAACAAAATTGCGAGAAACACTACAGAATTTAAGCGACCTTGGGTTCTGTGAAAGGTGCTATATAAATCCACAACATTCTTATTATAAAAGGAATCCATTCTGATTAGAGGAATATAGCCTACGGTAAACGATTTAAAACACAAGTAACCATACATACAGGGGAGATTTTCAAGTGTTCCCCAATTTTAAACACTAAAGGGTGCATGAAAGAAAGAAAAAAGGGAAAAACACAAGAGGAACAGTGGACACAAGTATCTCCTTTTGCCTGACGCGGCTGGATCTGCCAGTGTTTCGTCATTAAGAAGGTTAAGAATGCCCCAGACCCTTCTTACAAAACCTTCTTTTTTTTTTTTTCTTTTTTTATCCCATTTTATCCCCCATTAGTGCTCATTTGATTTCTCAATCCTGGTTGCTACTCCATCATCTGCCGATCTGGGGAGAGCCGAGACTTGCTCCATGCTTCCTCCGAGACATGGGCAGTCAGTCAGCCGCTTCTTTTCACCTGACAGAGGAAGCTTCACCGGTAGGACATAGCACGTGGGAGGTTCACGCTATTCCAACCAGTTCCCCTCCCTCTGAACAGGCGCCCTTAACGACCAAAACCTTACAAAACCTTCTTAACGAAAGATCATCTTAGCGCTAAGAAGCTTTTGGGAAACGCAGCCTTCTTAACGGAAGATAATTTTAGGCTAAGAAGCAATCGGGAAACGCGTTGGCTTTGTTGGCTTCTTACGGGAGCCTTAAGAAGGGTCAAAGAAGCTTCTTAGCTCTAAGAAGCTTTTGGGAAACGCATGCCTTCGTAACGAAAGATCATCTTAGGCTAAGAAGCAATTGGGAAATGCGTTTGCTTCTTAAGGGGGCCTTAAGAAGGCTTAAAGAAGCTTCTTAGCACTAAGAAGCTTTTGGGAAACCCAGCCAATGCCTTATTCACCTAGAAGAGACAGTCTGGCTTGAGAGATTAAGAGGAAGTGTAAACACAATCGGAAGTTCTGATTGTGTTTACACTTCCTGTGACTCATAAACCTAGTCTGACTCATTATTAAGTGAGTCAAACTAGGTTTGACCAGGTGAGTCAGACTAGTTTGAGCAGGTAAAACCGCCGGCGTTTTGAACAGGAAGTCGTGACACAAGGGTCAAGTGGGCGGGGCTACATAAGGTGAATATTGTCAAAGTCAATGGGATTTTTGTATGGGGATTTCGGTTAAATAAATATAAATTAATAAATTAAACCTCTGAGCTTTGACTCAGTCAAATAGCCGAACAGCCTCAAGGTATAGTGCAAGTAAAAGCCAGTATGCTTCCATGTCTGAACATACAGTTTATGGCTACATCATTTGTGAATATTACACTTTGCTTGGAATGTAACTTTGAAGGCATCCTAAGTTTAACACATGCTAAACACAGTAAGCACATTGTTTACACTGTAATCATTAATCATTAGCATAGGGGTCGAATACTATCTCACTGTATAGCTATAATAATAACCTCAAATGACAGAATATTTCATGCAAGATAAAGCATTTTTCTGATGTGATCATGTGAGATGAGTGCAGATTAGTGCTGGTGATGCTTCAAATCATCTGTTTATGACTGATGTGATGGTCTCTGCTCAGTCCTCCTGAGAGCATGAAAGCAGCACAGTGACAATCATTTTTATCGTTACAATTGTTACAATGCATTATCTGCATGTTTTCCATCTGCAGTCTGCCATTCACATGCACTGTTAGAAACCAGTGGCTTCAGACAGAACAGTTTTATTTTTAAGAGAACTAAAAGTGATGGATCTGAGAACTGACGTTTGTAATATGTTAAACCTGCAGAAACTCACAATGTCACATTAACCAATTATTTATGATGTGAAGAGATAAAGTAGTAGGCTATCAGTGTATTTGTATGGGCCTTTAAAATGATATCCCCCTAATAGCTATACAGTCAGGTCCCTTTATATTTGACTGGCTTATAGCCTGACTCTGACTGAATTAGCCTGACTCTGACTGAATTAGCCTGATTCTGACTGACTGAGAACTTTAAATGGGAAATCAAGTCACCTGATCCAGCATCCCAAAAAAGTGTTGTTGCCAAGTAGCCTCAGATCAGTTGAATCCTATTGTTGAGAGCAGCTTTCGTTGAAAATAAATCTTGACAACCAAAATGATTACAATCTATAGCTACAATTTTCCTATGGCTACAATTTTCCTATCTATCATCTCGGTGTGTCTGGGACTCCCAAGAGTGAAGGAGAGAGAGTGAACCTGCATGCAGTAGTTCATTATAGGCCTATCACTAATGTAATATTCCCTTAGGGATCTGTTGAACTCTGAACTTATATCCAATGGTATATTCCTCTATATCAAATAATAGCCTATGGGAGTCGGGACTCAAAATTAGATGTCTCAGCATTTACATGATGTTTGCTCTGCAGTTATTTTCAATGCAAATTCCTGCAGCCAGGGTAAAAAAGACCGGTGCCAATTACAATCCATGCGGCTGTATAAACTTTTATTCCGGTGTGTGTTTTACTCTGATCAACGAACAACATTGAATAAATTTATTATGCGTTGTCGTGTAGGCGTTCACCCGCTGTGCGCCTCCCACTCCCACAAATCCAGTCTTGCGGCACAAACTGCAGCCACTGTCGGGAGCCTCTCTCTCACTACAGTCTCAGTCACCTTGAAATTTCCTCTGCTATTTTCCAATTAAAAGCTTAATAGCCCTGGAGACGGGCTCCACGCGGGCAAGTTTACCGTGCTCTTATTCTGTGCATAAGCCGCGCGCCTAGGATCCCATTATTTGCTTGAATAAACCTTTTTACGGTCAGAACGGGCCCGGCTGTCCGGTGTTATGTTTCAATGCCCTCTATTAGGCCGAGCGAGGCGACAGATCAGCGGCTAAACATTTTGCTCTTAGTTCCCAAAGGGCTGTTTATAGCGCTCAACATGTAAAGGGGCCTAATCATCTGAGCTATGTGCTGCTGTATAAAGGTGAGAGAGAAGCATGGACCTGCATTCTATTTGCTCGCAATTAATTTCTTGCACTCATGGGCCCGCAGGAACGCTCTATCTGACTCCCCCGTCCCCTCTCATTGATGCAATGCATGAACTGAACTGAATGTTATGTTTGTGTGTGTGGTGTTGTTGATCAAAATAGCTTGTGGTTAGGTATTTGAAAATATAGATGAAATGCTCAGAGATTAAACCTAAATCCCAGATCACGAGTTGGCAATTAGCATAATCCTTTAGGCAATTAGCTATGTTCTTATCTTCAGTTTAGATTGATACTTTTAGTTTCGTGTTGAATTGTTGGGTATTATAGCTGTGTATAAATATATGAGGCCTAATTATAGCCTACTATTTACAAAAACAAAAAAAACATTCTACAAATTGGTGTATAGGCTACTTTGACTCGTGCGTAAAATTGTGTCTAAATCGTTTATTAAATTTCTTGGTGAACCTGTATGTCCAATTGCCTTGGCTTGCAGAAATAGCCATAGGCTAAAGTAATTTAGTGAGATATTTTTCTTACCATGTGAAACATCCATCCATGGGAAGAGAGATGATTTCACTGATCGTGTAAATGAAATCTAAGAGGTTTGTTGAATCGAGAGACTTTCAAAGTCATTATTTTGTTTCAAAGAATTGAAAGAAAAATGTCCAAACTGGTGAATTAGAAACAAGGGGGCGCCCTCACTGGCAGATTTGGTTAACAGGATAAACACACTTTTACGACTCAGTCCTCCTGCTCTAAATGACTTGGAGATTTTGTTTGCAGTGTGCACGCGCCTTGACGCGAGTGACAGCGGTACTCGTTTCCATAAGCGCGTGTCGAGGCTGATGCATATCTGTCCTGTCAGCCTGGGGGAAGAGAGGTGAGGAGCCCACACACACACACACACACACACACACACACACACACACACACACACACACACACACACACACACACACACACACACACACACACACACACACACACACACACACACACACACACACACACACACACACACACACACACACACACACACACACACACACACACCTCTCCTCTCCTCTCCTCTCCTCATCCTGTCTCCTCTCTTCATCCCGTCATGCGTGCAGCAGAGCACCACTGACAGCTCTCCGTTCGCCTCGCCTCCAGGCACGCCGTGCGTATTTTGGAAAGCACGTTGCCGCGTCTGCCTGACAGCATGAACGGCTACGGGTCGCCCTACCTCTACATGGGGGGTCCGGTGTCCCAGCCCCGCGCTCCGCTGCAGAGGACTCCCAAGTGCGCCCGGTGCCGGAACCACGGCGTGCTGTCCTGGCTGAAGGGCCACAAGCGCTACTGCCGCTTCAAAGACTGCACCTGCGAGAAATGCATCCTAATCATCGAGCGGCAGCGCGTCATGGCGGCGCAGGTGGCGCTCCGCCGCCAGCAGGCCAACGAGAGTCTGGAGAGCCTGATCCCGGAGAGCCTCAGAGCGCTGCCCGGCATGGGGCTGCCCGGGGTCGGGGAGGGGAGCCGGGGCGCCCCGCCGAGGACCGAGGAGCTGGAGCTCAGGTGGAGCGGCTCCGAGACACCGGCACAGGCTGGAGCACCGCCCGGCTCAGGTAGGACACCGCCTGGGCACATGCTGTGAGGCAGAGAGGGGAATTGCAATTAAAGACTGCAATTAAATAGCATGTGTCAGTTAGGCTTGTACAAGACTATACGCTTTTTTGATGGGAGGAAAATCATGTGTGCAAAGGGGGAAAAAAACAATGTGCTGTTTGACAAAATAAATAGGAAATAATAATAATGATAATAATAATAATAATAATAATAATAATCCTTAATACAAATAAAAAAAACAATGCCTACATAACAACAACAATAAATAATAATATTAATAATGATGATGATGATGATGATAAAATAGGTCATGCTATAGGTTACAGATGCCAAATTGTCTCAGCCATTATAGGCCTATCGCAATTATTATTCAGAAAATAATATGGAAAATATAATCAGGGTTCACTGATGTCATGCTCAGACCGTCCGTTCCTCTAAATAAATGAGTCATAAAAGAGACAAACATTTCAATTAAGATTAATCTTCCACGTGCCGCCTGGCCTGAATTGACTGAAGAGTTTCTGATAGTGAACTTTTTTTTAAAGATGCTGCCATTTTCATGAGAGTAGCACTGAAGTTACCCAACAGGCCAACACCTTTTCTACAAAATATGTCATTTTGTAACAGGAATTTTGAAGATAATTTATTTTTGCAACCCTTATTATAGGCTTTAGACGCGCAATAAGACATATAGATGAAAATAGATAGGCAAAAGCCTAAATAAATGCATGGGAGATAAGAAGCAAAATGTGTCACAAAGCACATAAGCCATCTCCCTTTTAGCTAATTTGTAATTAAATATTTACAAAAAGAAAAAAAACCTGCACCTTCTAAATTTAATGTTCATTTAGTTTGATGGACGACCCCATTTGTGCTTTGATTTCTGTTTTATATAATGGGCTGAATTGCTTTAACAAATGTTCTTTTTGGTAATATTCTTTAGACTATATATAATATATATATATATATATATATATATATATATATATATATATATATATATATATATATATATATATATATATACATATATACACATATACTATATTATGTGTGTGTGTGTGTGTGTGTGTGTGTGTGTGTGTGTGTGTGTGTGTGTGTGTGTGTGTGTGTGTGTGTGTGTGTGTAAGTATATATATATACACACATATATGTATACATATACATATATACACTATTCATACAATTATGAGTGCATTACAATGGGAGTCATAAGAGTGCTATTAATTTAATTACATTTCGATTATGCATTAGGCTATATTTAGGCTACCTTATTTTACATTATACATCACATTACATATTTATTTATTTATTTATTTATTTATTTATTTATTTATTTATTTATTTATTTATTTATTTATTTATTTTTAGTCCAAGGGAGTCTTTATATACATTTTAAAATATCAAAATAAATGGGATTTTGGAAATTGCCTGAAACACGTGGGCCCTTGAGCCTGTTAATCTTCTTCTTCTTTTGTTTTTGGAGTTAAGCCTGCCATTATAGTAGCCTATAATTTCACTGGCTTTATAATTCAGTTAATTAAGGATGTGTGTGTGTGTGTGTGTTGTTGTTGTTGTTGTTGTTATTGTTGTTTTTGCACCAAAAGCCAGTATGGTCAATACTCCACCCATATAAGCCTACAAACACTTCAAAATATCATGTATGTTTTATTTATTTTTGAAATATTTCCACTGTATAGCTTGATGCTTTTTGTTCTCTTGCATCTGATTCCTGCTGTTTTGAGAGCAGCAGTCGGACACAAGGCCGAGCAAATTGGCATCGACTTCACATCGGCCCCATTTCATTTTGACAGATAGAGCTTAGCGGTTTAAAAGATTACAGTAATCAACGCTGGACAGGGCAAATCGAATGTAATCGCCATATTTCTAGCAGGAGGTCAGCTGCAAATGAAATGTTACCAAGCAACAGGCAATCTGTTTACAAAATGTGGTCAAAAGGCATGGAGGGGAGATTCCTCACTGACACACAGTCAGCACTTCGTGTTAACAGCTTCGCAGAGGGAGAAAAGTAAATCCACATAAATCGCTGTGTTGCAGACAAGTTGACAGCCTATTAATTATATGTTACCTTTCTCTTTAAGAGGGGCCAGTGGCTTGGCCTTGCTTTTAATGGGAGAGCAGCTCAAACTGCAGAGTGCAGTGTGTGTGTGTGTGTGTGTGTGTGTGTGTGTGTGTGTGTGTGTGTGTGTGTGTGTGTGTGTGTGTGTGTGTGTGTGTGTGTGTGTGTGTGTCTGTGTGTCTGTGTGTGTGTGTGTGTGTGTGTGTGTGTGTGTGTGTGTGAGAGAGAGAGAGAGAGAGAGAGAGTTCATTCCTAATTCATTTCATTTAACAACTCTATTCCTATTGCCCCCCCTCACCTTCCCCCATCACTATGTTTCTTCATTGTTGTTTTATTAAAAAATAAAATGTCAGAAAATGGTGACAAATGTGATCCGTGTTTCCCAAAGCACATCCTCAAATGCCTTGTTTTGTCCATAAGCTAAAAATAATCAGTTTAATGTCATAGAGGAGTTAAGAAACACGAAAATAAGAAGCTGGAATCAGATCATTTTGATTTGTCTTTCTTGAAGAACAAAAATCAAACCGATTAATCGATTATCATGACGATTAATTGACAACTAATCATTTGTTTACATCTCTATTGACTCTTTTCTTTTCTCTTGGCTTGGCTTGTAGAGCCGGGGGAGGACGGCCCCGGCGAGGCGTCAGGCGGAGAGAACGGAGGCAGCTCCAGTGAGAAGGAGCAGGACCCTGTCAGCTCCCCGGAGGGCTCCAAACCCAACTCCTGCTACACCCCCGACCCCCCCGAACCCCCCTCGCACCCCGAGGAGAGCCGCTACACGCTGCAGTCTAAAGCCTGCAGCGGGGGCGAGAGGGAGGCCAAAGCAGCCGTCAGTCCCCAGAAGTTCCCCGTCCCGTCCGACTCGCAGAGCGTCCTGATCGAAGGCCTGGCCGGTTCCATCAGCCTGCCCTTCAACCTGCGGGCCAACCGGCCGCCCCTGGACGTCCTGAAGAAGATCTTCCCCGCTCACAAGCCCCCCGTCCTGGAGCTCATCCTGCGAGGCTGCGGGGGCGACCTTGTGGGGGCCATCGAGGTGCTTCTGTCCAGCCGAAGCCCGGACGGCGGCTCCCACCCGCACGGCGACCCACACGCCGACGCCCTGGTGCTGCCCTCCAACGGACACCTGTTCGAGCACGCGCTGGGCTCCTACCACCCGGTGTCCTCTTCTGCCAAGTGGTCGGTGGGCTCAGCCTTCCGGGTGCCCGAGTCCCTCCGCTTCTCGTCGGACTCGCCCCCGGGTGTGGTGTCCTTCCCCCAGCACCCGTCCTTCCCCGTCCAGCCCGCCCGCTACCCGCTCATGCTGCGCAACTCCCTGACGGCGCGCGGCCAGGCCAACCCCTTCGTGCACAACGATGTGACCCTGTGGAATACCATGACACTTCAGCAGCAGTACCAGCTCCGCTCGGCGGCCCAGTACGTCTCGCCGTTCCCCCCCGCCGCCGCCGTCGCACCGGGGGGCTCCGTGTTCCGCGGCTCGCCCCTCCTCGCCTCCAGGGTGGCCGAGGAGCAGCGCATCGGCATCCAGGAGGAGGGATGCCCGCTGGGAGCCAAGCCCGGACTCTACTCCCCCGACGAGGAGTACGACGAGCGCTCCGACTCGGCAGACTCCCGCATCCTCAACTCATCCACCTAGAGACGATGACCACATGATCTCACAGAAAGAATGTGAAACGACCACAACCTCTTAACAGCGCATTCCGTGGTGGTGGCACGGAAGGTGTTAAAATGACACGCTGCACGTTCCTCCAGCACAGACACGTCTCTTCCTGGTAGTAACTACCTCCCTTCTCCCCGCCTCGCCTCGCCTCGGAGGAGGAGTTGCTGGAGGCCCCACAACTTCCTGGTTACCGAGCGGGGTGGGGCAGCATAACCACCAACTCGTTCTGGTAGTGAGTTGCGGACTCTCGCCTCGAATCGCCAGTTAAGTTTAGGCAAGTAAAACAACTTGGTTGGGTTTAGGCAAGTAACAACTTGGTTGGGTTTAGGCAAGTAAAACAACTTGGTTGGGGTTATGGTTTGGTTTGGGTTGGGGTTAAAAATGGTTACCAGGGTTAAAAACTGGACACGTCGGGGCTCGAACCAGCTCTCTTGACGAGAAAATTGCAAGTCGGGAACGCTACGACTAACAGATCCGCCACTCCCACCCACCCCTTCTCCCTAGTGTGGCACCGACTAGTCTTGCTTGCCAGACTCTCCGTTTCGTGCTGTACCAGCGCAGGAGAGAGTCTGGCTCCTCTTACTCTCACTCTGGTCTAGCGGGGGGGAAAAGGCTCTGTTATCTTTACAACCATCCACCGAAAGTACCAAGCAGGCCTGCTTTATTGCACAATCCAAATCTTCATCAAAACTTGCTGTTTTCAGCGTGTAGCTTGCTAGCTAGCTAGCATTGTTGCTGTTTCACAGAGGCGTTTGAGAGCAACACGCAGGGAGCGGAAAGGGATTTCCCTTCCGCTCCGACTGAAATGGTCGGCACCAATCTGCAGATCTTATCCCACAGCCAGTGCTTCCAGTGAGTCAGACTAGTCACCGACATCAGATTATCATTACGTTCAAGAACGTAAGAGGTCGCCGCAACAGTCCAGCCAGGTCGTGGCCCCGGCACATCATTTTAACACATTCCGTGACACCACCACGGAATGCGGTGTTAAGAGGTGGTGCCATTGTATTTCTGTGAGATCAGGCTGACGATGATGATGATGGTGGTGATGATGATGATGATGATGAACTGAAGCCGAAGCACCAAAAATGTATTGTGAATGATATCCAGTATGTGTTCATACAAAAAAGAGGGGATTGAACTTGAACTCAGCCCTGGAAAGTGATGTTAACCTGAGCTTTTGAACATCGTCCACCTTCTATGAAGATCCCCATGCAGTGTCAGATGGAGATAGACCCAAAGGGATGAATGTAACAGAATGTGACCGCTCACATCGTTTTGAAACCCTGTCAGCTACTTCCTGTAAGCATGTTTAGTAATGTGAAAATGTTCGATGTAAGGATCACCAATGCATGTCAAAGAGTATGCCAAATAAACCTTGAGAAGAATAGCCTGTCGTTAGTGTCGCTGCCTATATGAAATAATCTGATTTCACTACAAGACTTAAATGAATGTCTTGGCCTGGTAATGCAGTTTCAGATCTTAGGATGCATATTCTCCCATAAACAGCTGGGAAACGTGCACGTTAATGATGTTGAGTAACGATTATCTTACTTTTTATTTATTTTTATTTTTTTACCAAATATGTTTAAAGAACAAACAAACAAACAAACAAACAAACATTGTCCAGTGATATCTGTAAGTGCTTACCTGACTGAGTGTGCTTTTATGATTTCAGAAAGTACATTATTTCAAGTCAAATTAAACATCAGCAAATGTAAATATGTAAAATATGTGTTTCTCAAGATTGGTAATTATTCTAGCACTGGTATGAGTCATAATCCTTTGCTAGAATTTAAGACGAATATCAGATTCACAATTCACTCACAATGTATAATAAATGTACAGGAATCGGTGTCTTCTCTCGATGTAAAGATGTAGGCTATTGACTTTCAGAATCCAAACACAACATGGTGTGAGTGCAACAGGACGTTACCATGATGCCAAAAGAACTATGGCATGGAAGGGCTATGATTGAAAAGATGCTGTGATCGTGGAGGTTCTAAGGTTTTACCTGGAGTACGGTGCTGAGGAGATACTGAGCATCCAAGATTTGACTTCCCAAAGGGCAAAATGTGCTTTCTATCTTTTAGAAATATTTAACGACAATATTTAAAAACAAAAACAACACCACACAAGCACAACGTAACATTCAGAGATCATGAATATGGGGATAATTGAAACTGGATAAAAAAAAAAAAAAATCCAAGTGTTATAGATCTATAATATGTTATATAATATAATATTGAATAAATATGTGCATTCAATAGCAGCAGGTCATACAGCATGGTTGCAGCTGTACGAAGTCTAGTGAGCATCCAGTAATGCATTACCAGTTTAAGTATGGTGAAAACATTGACTGTGAAATAAATCCTATGGGTATTGGAGAACATATTTCTGAGGCTGAAAGGTGTCACAGCATCATCTGAAGTCACTAGAGCTGTGCACTAGTGCACGATTGTGCATGTACATTAGTATCTCTCAAGTGGTAATCAATACCATGGTGATTAAAAAAAAAGTAAAGTAATGGTAAGATTCACAGACGGATGTAAACCAGCCTAATGAGATGGAGGTGATGGAGGAGGTGGAGATGCTTTCGATGCCATGAAATCAGAGCGAGCATCTTCTGGACTGGTTCTTGGCCCATTCGTGTTGCTGATGATGGTCACCTGAATGACTCACGCAGGTTCATAAGGGCCTTGTTTTCCTTGAGAGACGACAGCTCGACAGTAACAACCAGAGGCTATAGGTCCAGGATGAGTCGCAGCGTGGTGGTGTAGCCTACTGCAGTGTTTCTCAATGTGGGGTCCGGGGACCGGCAGGGGTCCTTCTTGAAAGGACTCAAGGGGGTCCCCAGCAAATTGATAAATTGTTGAACGTCACCATTATTTACAATAAATTAACACAATTTAGACTAGAGAATGTAGAAGACTGCGTTGATCATAGTTTCACTGTTATCTCTCTACCTGCAATACAGATACTCATGGAATTCTGGACAAAAATATCTGACAATAAGAATATTCTCCAAGAGACAAAGTCTCATCCAATGGGGGTCCATGTCTCTAATGTGGACTAAATTAAGGGTCCATGATGTGAAGAAAAAAAAAGTTGAGACTCACTGAGTCCGACCACAACCTTTGTATGTTTAGAGAATAACAGCTGAAGGCTTTTAAATCCATGTGATATGAAATATGAATAACTGGATAATTACATACTTGGTACATATTAACTACAGCTGTTTTTGTGATATTAGCTCTTCTGATGATGACAGTAACATTAAAGTAACAATCTGTGACATTTCTATATGTGCTCATTTTGCTACTCTGATATAACCATTGACAGTAAACAATATGGACAAAGCTTAACAATGTTTTTTGGATTTCCGTGTTGAAGCCATAGTGTAGCCTGTGACCATCTTGTCAATCACCCCCAAAACTTGTCTTATCATCTATTTGACTCTAAACAGGTGAGTTATATAAAAAATGCACCCCTGTACTGTATGGTAGTTGTTATGAAAGGTAAAATTAGACGGTTTTACCTTGACAATGTAAACATTCTAAATTGCCCTTAGCTGACTTCCTGTTACAGTGTTTGCTAATACAATAGCTGGCCGTTTCCTGCAACATAATTCCATGAAAACCGTCTATAGGCTGTAAACATGCTTAATCATGTTACAAAGTGGGGCATTTATGGCAACGACTCCCTTTTGGGTCCAGCCTCAAGTGGCCATTCACGGAACTACAGCTTTCAGTATCACTTCAAAACCCCGAGCTAGCCTACTGGACACAATAATGAGTCAACTTAAATAATGAAAAAACAAACAAACAAATAGGACCTTGTGAATATTGAACTACACATCCATAACAACCCATAATCCATTCCATAACCATAGGATATAGGGTTTAATTATTTAAACATATCAAAGTGGATTTAATCATGTTCCTCTGCATGAGCTCATTTCATAATAGACCAGATAATGAAACATTGGCTTTGTGTCACTGCATTTATACATGCATTTTTCACTCTGCTGTCAGACACTGTGTGTGTGTGTGTGTGTGTGTGTGAGTGTGTGTGTGTGTGTGTGTGTGTGTGTGTGTGTGTGTGTGTGTGTGTGTGTGTGTGTGTGTGTGTGTGTGTGTGTGTGTGTGTGTGTGTGTGTGTGTGTGTGTGTGTGTGTGTGTGTGTGTGTGTGTGTGTGTGTGTGTGTGTGTGTGTGTGTGTGTGTGTGTGTGTGTGTGTGTGTGTGTGTGTGTGTGTGTGTGTGTGTGTGTGTGTGTGTGTGTGTGTGTCCACCCTATAAAGATTAAAACATGGACAAGAGCCAGTTGGACAGAAACCAGCCTATTAGAGTATCAGATTTGTATAGCTTAATTAATATCTTATGGGGGTAGTAAGAAATTTGACAAAGACTCAGACTCACCCCGGTATGATGGGGTCAATATTTGTCTTTTATTAAGTGGGTATCATTCTGATATAATTGAGGTTCCTCCCTGATCACAGTAATTTAAAAGAGTCTGTAACACGTGCAATGATATTTGATTTATTAATTTAATGGCTCAATTATGTGTTTTATTTTTATTTTAAATCAGTACTGTTATAACAATTGAAATGGTGTGGTGGGTCACCCTGCCATTAAAGGCAAATAACAGGGTGAACTATGACCTCCAGACAGTGATCATCATATGACAAATATCACCAATGTAAAAATGTGAATTTAATAAAAACATTAATTTATGTGTCCCGGTTCTTTAATAAAAGACCATTGTAATTCTTAGAGCAGTGTAGTAGCCTACCAATTACTATGACATGGGCTATGAATTTACCTCATAAAGATGCATGTTTTCAGCCAGAAACGGGGGGGACATTCTATTTGACTTTGCAAATGAAAATATGGATAAATTGAGATTAGATGCAGGTTTACCCTCCACATCCTCCTTGGTTAGTTGTCCCATCTGCTCTACCCTTGGCCTACACTTCAATCCCACTTGGTTGTGAGGATTTTAAACCTTTACAATTGCGCCATCTAGTGGTCTAATTGATCTACATACATAGAATTTGAACGTTCTGCTTCTGCTGCATCGTGTTATTTTTGTAGGCTATATCACAAGCAAAATACCATGCTCTTTAGATTAGACCTTCTAACTAAAGTCCAAGTCTAATATGTTGTTCTTTTTGTAGAGTATTACATAAAGAGAGAGTACTGAAGATATTTCAATCTAAGATCTCTTTTCTCCGCCATTCTCTTTAGAGGTGACCGACCCTGTCTCCCTGCTCCAGTCTGCCGCCCAGCGGTCAACAGAGGGAATGTCTGGTTTTATATAGGGTAAATGGTCTCACTGCCATTATTTTATTTATTTATTATAATTATTTATTTTACGTCAGCATTTTTACTAATAGGCTACAGATAACAGCTGGTGGTGCAATGCAAGTGCAATCAGGTTGCTTAAATTGAGTTGATTTAAAGTTTAAGTTCACAAAATATCTGCATGGAAAACTGTTGCCATTTAGCCATAGATATTTCGTATTAGCTACTGCATGACAATAGGATAAATGAAGAATGAAATAGGAGCTGGTCGCAAAAGTTTTATAAGATGTATACTGTTTATTATAATAAGGAGCCTATTTGTCACTTATCAGACTGATGCAAATGATATGGATATGGTATTTTTTTAGATTATATAGGCGTTTTCCTTTTGATTATCACTGAAAGTCTTAATTTGCCCTTATTTTATTTTGCACCACATCACATCACCATTTAACTTCTGCTCTGAGAGTGAAAATGTGTGAGCAGCTATTTACACATTTGAACCCGGATGTGAATTTTCAAAGTTTCATATGACACTGTTTGAAGCAGGACGCATCAGACAGAGTCTGGTTTAGTGTTCAGAGGGTCACTCCAGTCGCATGTGTTGTGGACCTATCAGAGAGTGTTGCTAATTAACCAGGATCCCCATGCACTGATCCCACCTATGGATCCCACACAGCTCCTCTGTCTATCCGCAGCTCCTGTTACACTTTACAGCCTGCGCAGCGGGACACTTCCAACATAGATGCTGTTGTTTCAATCAGAGGAGCGGCGTGTGGGAAAGTGTCAGCATGTCTGTTTCCCCAGAGCTGTGTCTATGGATGGGCCTGATGGATTACAAATGGCCTATTTATACCCCGAATTAAAAGGCGAGGAAAAATAACTATCTTAGAAAGATATATGCCTACATGCATCAGCCTAATAGGCCTAAGTCCCAGCTTTAGACAAAAAAAAGTAGGTTTATGTATCATAAATTCAATGAGATGCGTTTGTCACAATGGAATATTAAGAAATGTTACAGGGAAATACAAATACCATAAAGTACAATAATGTCACTGTTAACTCATTGAGTACCACAGACACATAACTCACTATAGGAATAGCCTATAGGATTTTTTTTTGTGAAATTATAGAAAATAAAGATACAGCAAAGCATAATGGTCACTGCATGCACCATAAGTCACCATAGCAATAATGGTCCTATTATAATAAGCCTATGATTTTTAGTTATGCTTCCAACAGGTCACGATGCATGCATGGGCTATTTTGGCCTATTTCAACACACAATAAATATAGGCCAATGAAAGTATAGACCTTTTACATAATCTATATTTACATGCACCATAGACAATTCTGGAACCCCAAATTATATTTTGTGATTATTCTTATAGCCTATAAGCAAATTTATAGGATTAAATTAAATTAAATTAAATTAAATTAAATTAAATTAAATTAAATTAAATTAAATTAAATTAAATTAAATTAAATTAAATTTATATCAAACTTTTCATAACTTTGGCTTTGAGGGGCCGCCTTGGAACACCCACCTAGGGCCCCGGCCGGACCCCATGTTTGAGAACCACCACATGGGCCATAATGAGCGAGGCATGGAGCTCTGGCGGGCACAGACAAACACATTTCACCTGGAGGGTCCATCATCTCACCCCGGCTGTATGAAGATCCTCTGATGCCCTGTCTGACCGTCCAGCGCGTCAGAGGATCAAAGCATTCCTGACGTGGAAGCGGCACCCCGGGGTGCCGGCCATAACCTCCACAATAAATTAAGCAGAAGTGGCAAAGCTGCACCTGCAGACCTGACGTCTTCACCACATGGAGGAAGGCCTGGATGTCCTCATCCTAAAAAAGAAAGAAAAAAAATCTCCAGGCTGTCTCAAGTGAAATCGCTCGTTCGTTTATTCCCTCACGAAAATCCTAATACAATTGAGATGGATACAAGCAGGCCTACAAATGCTCTGACTGCAGCAAACCCGAAGTTATAACTGTCAATGGGAGGAGTTATGCATTAAGTAAATAGCCTACAATAAAGCAGCTGATAAATAATCACAAAAAGGGTCTATAAGTCCTGAATAGGAAAGGTGATGCCATATAGCCTAATCAGAATAGGCTACTATAAATTATGGCTTCCGAGATATATGAATAGTGATTTTCAGGTTGTGATCTTAATGGGGGCATGTGTTCCGATTTAAAACGCCACAATTAGCATTCAAATTAATTAATCATTATTTGTGAGAAGTAGGCTACATGCAGCTTTAGTTTCAAGTTATTCGATATCATTTTCACTTGACTCAGAAATTTTATGCAGGCGAAATTGCAATCCCGGATATGATTTGGAAATCCTGGAAAATAATAGCCTACCCATTTTAAAAAGAACAAAATCTTGTGCATCCGATCCGGAACAGGAATCCATAACCCTTCATCTTTCTAAACTTTTGACTCGGCTCGATTCGGTTCACTGATTTGACATTACAACGAAACAGACAAAAGCTATTCTAGTTTAGCGATACCTAATGTCAACACCTTATTTTCAGACTCGTCACGCTCCTTTTCTCTAATTGTCCTGCGTCAGTTCCCATGGAAGTGGATGGGCGCTATGTAAATTCTGCGGATGTCATATTTTAAGCCGAGCTTTGTGTCAACCGGCTGCGAACAAAGACTGAGATGAGGGCCAAATTCCTCTTTTAAAGTCAAGACTCAGCTCATATGACAGCCAGTGATTACAAACTAATGATCATGATAACAGACTGTAACAATATGCACAAAAATCTGTTTAGAGAAACGTTGTCACTCCGTGACTCCGTCACACTGTAATTTGATATAAACCTGATGGTGGCTTAGTCTGAGAAAAAGTAATCAATTGTCGAACTGAATATTAATCAGAATATTAGAACACAATAGGAAAACTCAAGTTCAATTTGAGCAGATGCAAACCATGGTATTAAAAGTAAAAAAAAAGAAAAAAAAAAGTTTATTTATCTTGATGGGGAGGACCAAAATAAGGACAGAAAGATGAGATAAAATCCTCCAAATTGAGGACTCCATTGAAAATGTTTACGTTAGAATTAGACAAGGGGTTCGACTTTCTTTCCTTCAGCCAGGCTATTTTGGGTGGGTGGGGGTGGGGCTGGGGGGACGGTAGCAAAAGCTATTTATATTCTGAGTTTCCTTTTATAAAGCTGTGCGTGTAAACGGCTCATCCAGTGTTGTTGTCATAAATTGTGTTGCGTGTGTTGCGGACTGTCGCTGTCACGCATGCTGACATGGTCTTTTAGTCTTTTCTCACGCAGCAGGCCTGCTTTGCTTGTTGTGAAAACACTCTAATCAGCCAATCTGACTCCGTTACTTTGTTCCAGGCGGGACAGAGCCAGGCTGAGCTGAGGCAATGTAACATTTCACTTGTCTGCCTTGCAGCACACTGCAGACAGCCCGTATAAATAGGTAGGCTATATATCTGTAATATCCATAACGATCTAGCCTATATGGTGTTCAATAATAAATTTAAATCTGCAGTGGCATCATCCTATTCTTATAATAAATTGTGTGGTACCCAATAGTGAGTTGAGTAGAATTTACTTAGCATAATGCATTTTTTCTCTCCTTTAGTCTATCATTTTCATATAGGCTACTGTAACATGAGTTTGTAGTTTTTCTATAGGCCTATTTGTGGATGCGCTTTTCATATGCCTATAGTTCATAAGAGATAATGCAGTTCTGAAAATACATATTTGCCGACCATTTCAATAACTATTTTACAGATTCGAATAGGCCTATATAGCCTAAGTGTATATGTTTTAAAAGCCTATACACAACAAAACCGTAAACACCAAATAATGACCATGCTATTGGTAACTATAGCTATCAAATCTTGCAACAGGAATGCGTGTTTATTGCACATCAACTTGAATCAGATATCGACCACCATGGGATAGGCCATCCATAAACGGAATAGTTTAATCATCAAGGCTGCAGTAAATCACTGCGAGCTGTTCGCCTAAATAGGACTACTCAATAAGGTAGGTATAATTAGGCCTACTCATGAGTTATTCAGTAGCCTAAGATAATCATCAATGTATCAAAGGAGAGGATTAAAAGTATCATAATGCCTGGGTGCAATAGCCTAATTCGTTATTCGTTACATTGGCTACGTTTAGCCTATCATCAGAAGTATTAGGCCTACTTAGCCTATTACTTTGGCTGCTGCACCTCAATGAAGCGTTATGCAAAAAAGCAAATAGCCTATAGGCCTATGTTTTTGTAATTATTAGCTACTGTAACAACATTATTTATCACTCAATCTGAAATTGATGGGAGAAGTCATTTGAGTAGCCAAGTGAGACACGTGATCCTCCAAAACACTGCTTGTTGCAATCCAGTTGGCCCATGGAGGCTGAAAGGGAACCAATCACAACCCAGACAGCGGCCCATGGAGGCTGAAAAGGAGCCAATCACAGCCCAGACAGCGGACAGTGCAGTCGCTCATAGGAGTGGTGCGCGGGGTGTGTGCCTCAGAGGACCGTCAGCTCGTGTAGAGTGCGTGTGTGTGTGTGAGTGTGAGAGAGGGCCAGTCAGCGGATCAATTAACAGCTAATTAGCAGCTCATCCTCTGGGTGTCCCGGGCTGTGGAGTGGGTGTGATTCACCACAGCAGCAGTAGGCTGACTGACTGCGTGGTTGTCACTTTGCAACACTGCTGCAAAACTTGGAGAGAGGACCGCGGAATCTGCTTCTGGAGGTAAAAACCAACGCTTTGCGCTGAATTAACATATTTTGTTCATTTACCACTGTGTAGTAACGTGGTTACACTGTGGGCTATAGTTAATGGAAACAGGTCCGATAATCTCCACGTGGTCGAAATTGAGATTTCTCTCCAAGGTTTGACAAAATCCCTGTATTAGTAACTGAACTGCAAACTTAATCCGGTGCACAGACGACATTTCGATGGACAAAGTGGCGCAGTGAGGACAGACTGGATGTAGCCTACCCTATTAATTGGTTGATGTAATAAGTCTATACGTTTTTTTTCTCTCTTTTTTTTTTTTTAGAAACAAAGCATAACTATTAACTCATCTGTCAGTTTAGAGGGACCAACATGCTCTTATAGCTACTTATAGCTTCACAATAAATGTACACTTTTCTCTCTATAATAATGATACAAAAATAGATTAAATTCGGACTTACATAATATAACGCGCTATGGTGAAAAGCAGCCATTGAATCACTGTCCTGTCTGGGCTGTGTGAATATAGCATTAATTGATGACACTTTCATATGCCTACATAGTCATACTTTAGCCATACTGTCATGTAGGCTAAAGTATGACATATTCAAACCTGATGATGGTCTAATTTGAGCGGAACTGTTCTGTAGCCTACCTTTTCATATTTCGATTTAGCACTTTTTTCGGTCCCTTTTGCACCTTATGGCTAAATAAATGTAACTTACCCCCCCCCCCCCCAATCAATTGGTTTGTTTTTAATTTCTTCTTGTGTGTAGAAATTGATGCACTGTATCCACATAGTCCGCCTAATTTATACTAGGCTATTTTATTATAGGCCTATATATGAGAAATAAGTCGATAGGCTATTTCTGTTATCACCCCCTCTAAATAGAATGAACATGAAAAGTTGAATAACCCCCAAAACTTCATACACATCCACAGGTTGCTTGGATGTGAAACAGCAGAAAAGTGTATTTTCTCTGGGTTAAAGTGGCTATATGCATATTCTCATTAGTTCTATTTTTTGTTATGACAAGAACATTGGCCATGCTATTTGGTTTCCAAGAGAGGATATTAAGTTGTCCGGGTTGCGAGGACATTGCACATCGATTCCCACATAGAGCATAATTTTTAGTTTTTGTTAGGTTTTTGATTGAACACAGGTTACTTCTGCTTTCCTCCCAAACAGAAGTTAGGTATCTTATCAGAATTATTATTATTATTATTATTATTATTATTATTATTATTATTATTATTATTATTATTATTATTATTATTATTATTAACAAAATAATGATATATATAAACATTCATGTAAACAATAGCTGCACATATGTACAGATCAAATTTAAGGACACAAGACAGAAGAAAAAATTGAAGACCAATAACATACAAAAAATACCCTACAATAATATAAACATATTTAGTCAGAGGTTTCAGGGGCAGGGGAAATCCATAATGTGTTCAATATATAACTTGTTTTCTTATCTTATCAGAAAGCCGGGCAGAGGACTTCTTTGGCCGCCATGACAGACAGCGCCACTGCTGGGTGCGAGTTTGAAATCGACGTGGAGAGTCTGGAGACGGAGAGCGATGACCAGGGGGACTACAACCCGCCCAGCGGCCCCACCGAGGAGGAGGACGCGGGGGGCAAGGCGGGCGAGGACAAGCCGGGCACCGGGGCCCTGTGTGTCGGGGAGCAGAGGAAGCTGAGCCGCACGCCCAAGTGTGCCCGGTGCCGGAACCACGGCGTGGTGTCCTGCCTCAAGGGCCACAAGCGCTTCTGTCGCTGGAGGGACTGCCAGTGTGCCAACTGCCTGCTGGTGGTGGAGAGACAGAGGGTGATGGCTGCCCAGGTCGCTCTGAGGAGGCAGCAAGCCACCGAGGTAAGGCTGCAAGGCGTGTGTGTGTGTGTGTGTGTGTGTGTGTGTGTGTGTGTGTGTGTTCCAGTCTAGTGGTTCCCAACCTGGGGTATGCGTACCCCTGGGTATGTGGAGGTACTACACAGGGTGTACCTGAGAGAGAGGCGGAAATGGAAAAAATATAAGAATAAATCTTGCAAATAAATGAAACGTTAAAATAAATCTGCTCAGGAGACACTAACTCCAACTGTTCCGCTCCATTTCTTAATATTGTGATGTTATATTCTTCAAGATGTGTTATCATTCATTTATTGCATCATACGCTCGAGTTTTCTCTTGCAGTTTTCTAAGCAAAATGCTGTAGTCGGGTAAAGGGAGTACTAAATCAGGGAAAGGGGGTACTGAATCCAAAAACAAGTTTGAGACCCACTAGTGTTTCTCAACCTTTTTCATATAGGGACACATTTGATCAAATGTTGTCTCTTGGACCCACATCTGAGAATATTTTATTTGTCAGATGATTATGTCCAGAATCCCATGACTTTGTATCTGTATTCTAGAGAGATAACAGTGAAACTATGTCATTCTTCTACATTCTCTAACTGTGTTAAGTTATTGTACATTAAATAATGGCGAAGTTTAAAATGCATGAATTTGCTGATGGGGCCCCCTTTGGGGCACCTCAAGGACCTGTTGTGGCCCCCGGACCCCAAGTTGAGAACCACTGCTCATAGGCTACTTGTCTTTGTGTGAATCAGTTTCAGATTTAAACCTCCAGAGTGAGGGCGTTTTTGTGAATGGCTGGTCCTCACTTCTTCAAGGGACTGTTTTAGGGTTAGGACCATGAATTAAGAATATGTTAAGGGAAGTGTTCAGTTTAGGCCATGTAGTGGTGAGAGTTAGGAGATAGGGAATGAAGGGTTAGGTCTAGGATACAAGTACAAGGATGTGTGTGTGTGTGTGTGTGTGTGTGTGTGTGTGTGTGTGTGTGTGTGTGTGTGTGTGTGTGTGTGTGTGTGTGTGTGTGTGTGCGTGCGTGCGCGTGCGTGCGTGTGTGTGTGTGTGTGTGTGTGTGTGTTTGTGTGCGTGTGCGTGTGCGTGCGTGTCAGTGGTTAGGGTTCAGTTGATCCAATATTGCTGCGATCAGGTGGTCCTCCTCAACTCCCACTTCTGAAATGAGAAGTTCTAGCCTGCATTGAAGTGCTGTAAATAAAGGCTAACTATTGGAGTATTATGTATCTACTAGTTGTTGGTCTCTTGCAGTCTAACTCCTCCTTTCTTCCACTCTCTCTCTCTTTCTTACTGTATATAGAGACTTTAATCTCACTCTCTCTTTCTTATATAGAGACTTTAATCTCACTCTCTCTTTTTTATATAGAGACTTTAATCTCACTCTCTCTCTTTTTTATAGAGACTTTAATCTCACTCTCTCTCTTTTTTATATAGAGACTTTAATCTCACTCTCTCTCTTTTTTATATAGAGACTTTAATCTCACTCTCTCTCTTTTTTATAGACTTTAATCTCACTCTCTCTCTTTTTTATATAGAGACTTTAATCTCACTCTCTCTTTCTTATAGAGACTTTAATCTCACTCTCTCTTTGTTATATACATACTTTAATCTCACTCTCTCTTTTTTATAGAGACTTTAATCTCACTCTCTCGTTCTTATATAGATACTTTAATCTCACTCTCTCTCTTTCTTATATAGAGACTTTAATCTCACTCTCTCTCTTTTTTATATAGAGACTTTAATCTCACTCTCTCTCTTTCTCATATAGAGACTTTAATCTCACTCTCTCTCTTTTTTATATAGAGACTTTAATCTCATTCTCTCTTTTTTATAGACTTTAATCTCACTCTCTCTCTCTTTATATAGAGACTTTAATCTCACTCTTTCTCTTTCTTATATAGAGACTTTAATCTCACTCTCTCTTTCTTTCTTATATACATACTTTAATCTCACTCTCTCTCTTTCTTATATACATACTTTAATCTCACTCTCTCTCTTTCTTATAGAGACTTTAATGTCACTCTCTCTTTCTTATATAGAGACTTTAATCTCACTCTCTCTCTTTCTTATATAGAGACTTTAATCTCACTCTCTCTCTTTCTTATATAGAGACTTTAATCTCACTCTCTCTCTTTCTTATATAGAGACTTTAATGTCACTCTCTCTTTCTTATATAGAGACTTTAATGTCACTCTCTCTTTCTTATATAAAGACTTTAATCCCGTGTGTGAGTGAACTTGTGAACATTATTAGGCAAGCCCGTTGTGGGTGTAATGCTGCCTTCAAGTGCTCCTCCTAAAGATTGGAAGTCGTAAAAAGGCTATAGGGAGTTGTCACGCATTGAAGTGCTTTTGGTCGATTATAACAACCAAATGGACACCATGACAAAAGTAGTGTCTGCTGCTCTGCTGCGGGGGCAGAATCAAGAGGAGAAAATCCATGTCAGGCATGTAATCGATGCCTCAATTTATTTAAAACAAAATGTGTGACAATATAAGAAGGTGCCGTCACATCTCACCAGCTCAGCTATTTCAGACTTTTTATTATTTACCACTTTTATGGGGCATCCCTGTGTGGTCAATCCGTAACTATGGTTGTTCAACAGCACTTGAAGTGTCTATAGGCAGTTTCTTTTGAGGAATGACTTCTGATTGTTGTAAAAACATTGATAATAAATGCACAATGCAAGAGACTGCCAACAAGATAAATATAGAATTATATCAACAATATTCTAATTGTAATAACCTTTATTATTAATAGAGCTGTTAGCATGTGTGTGTGTGTGTGTGTGTGTGTGTGTGTGTGTGTGTGTGTGTGTGTGTGTGTGTGTGTGTGTGTGTGTGTGTGTGTGTGTGTGTGTGTGTGTGTGTGTGTGTGTTTTCTTGTATTTTTATACTTACAAAGATGAAGAAAGTCCTGTCAGGATATTTTGTCAGTTCTCACTCCTACAAGGGGCTATAGGATTAATTAGAATTATTGGTTATAGATTAGGGTTAAAGAATGAGGCATCTCACAAGTGTACATGTTTGTCTGTGTCTGTGTCTGTGTGTGTGTGTGTGTGTGTGTGTGTGTGTGTGTGTGTGTGTGTGTGTGTGTGTGTGTGTGTTTGTCTGTGTCTGTGTGTGTGTGTGTGTGTGTGTGTGTGTGTGTGTGTGTGTGTGTGTGTGTGTGTGTGTGTGTGTGTGTGTGTGTGTGTGTGGGTGTGTGTGTGTGTGTGTGTGTGTGTGTGTGTGTGTGTGTGTGTGTGTGTGTGTGTGTGTGAGTGAGTGTGTATGTGTGCGCGCGCATGCGTGTATGATATGCAATGTGCTTATGGAAACATTGCAGTGTAGAATAATGGGCCACGCTCATACAGGTTAAGTACTGATGAAGATTTTCCAGAACGATTGTTGTTTTTAAATCGTGTTTTTCTACGACAGTTACCTAACTCTACATATTCTGCCTAGGCCTGCTACAGCTCATGTTATTGTTAAGCTCTGTAACCCTGCTTTTAAGCACTTTAAAACTAGCTTCTTCTAACAACAGTGTAGACTTCCAAGTGGATTATTATTAAGATGCTTGGTTCTATTATCCAAACACAGACATTATCTGTGACAAATCAGGCATTATTTAAGGCTGTTGAAAGCATGTTTTTTTAATCCTTTTTTGTTGTCTCGATTTATTTTAGGATAAGAAAGGAATTTGTGGGAAGCAGATTCCAGCAGAGAGGAGGACACTCTATCAGCGACACATTCGGCCGTCCACCATGCTGGCCAAGAGCATCCTAGAAGGTCAGCCTGAACATTGACACATCCTGAGTAGACTTTGCTTTAGGAGTTGTTGTTTTTTACCCTGTCCTGCTTCTCTTGGCTCATTTTCTGTCCCTTTTCCACTCCAATAAAACTCTATTTTCTCTTTTAGCTTGTCTTGGATTACTATCCTTTCCCATTAACAACACCAAAAGGGTGATATGGACTTGCCTGTAAGCAGTGATTTATTAAAATATTCTCTACCATGCACTGCAGTCATTTAACTAATTTGCATTTATGATTTGTTTGATCGATTTTATTGTTCAGCATGTTTACATTTAATCCCATGTTTAAACTGTTAACACACAAGTAGGGATGCACGACATTGGATTTTTTTTTTGACGATATCCGATATTACGACATTTTCCAACTCTTTTGGCCGATTACCGATGCTGATACCGATATGCACATATTTCTTTACGCCGAATTTCAGAGAACATCAATGCATGTCTCTCCAGTAGTGGAATTAGTTGTCTTATCTTGCCCAGTGTACATTTTGAAAAACGTATTTATGTCTGCATCTACCAGTTGGACATCATCATAAGAGTAGGCATTACTAAATGATTCACTACTTCAATCATTATTCAAGCAGTTAGTCAAACATCGAGCATTTGGGCATATTAAGTAAATCATAATTTATCGGCCTGTCATATCGTCAGAAATGTTCGTTTCGGGCCGATCCCCGATATTTCATTTTAAAGCCTTTATCGGCCGATGCCGTGGCGATATCAACGTGCATTCCTACACACGAGTGAAAATCTGCCTCTAACCCCGAGTGTTTTTGAAGTTTTGTTTGTTTTCCAGTTTCACTTACATTTCTACAAGCACATTTGACATCAGCTATAATCCAAAACACAGTCAATGTTATAGTAAAAACAAACCAAAAACAAGCAAAACACCCCCACCAGAAACCTTACATTAAACGCCTGTTCTTTTCCTGGCAGGCTACCGTCCGGTCCAGTCCGAGTTTCTTGGCTCCGACCCGTCTCTGCCGCCGCCGCTGAGCGAGCGCATGAGGAAGAGGAGGGCGTTCGCTGACAAGGAGCTGGAGAGCATCATGCTGGAGAGGGAGTACAAAGAGCGCCACATGCTGGAGAACAGCCAGGCTTACAGCACGCTGCACCACAGCACAGCCACCGAGTACAACTCCTACAAGACGGCCTACTCACCGGCCAACCAGGTAGGAACTAGGAATCAAACCATTACCTCTTTAATGATGAACCACGATAGAATTCCTGATGGTTAGTATTACCGTTAGAATTTTTATTATCATGTGTAGGCCAACCCGACAGTAAACCCGCTCACGGATTTTAGATCCCTGAAATAAGCTCTGTGGTTATGAACAGTTTATGAAACTGAGACCTTTGTGTTCAGTTCAAGATAATCTGCACAAATGAACATCACTTTTTATGATTTTGGAAGCATAATAATGTGATCGCAAAAAAATCTAGATTTTCAGAAAACACTTCAAAAACCATAAAAGCGGTGTTCATTTGTGAACCTTATCTTGCTGAGCACAACGATCTCAGTTTCATAAACTTTCAGTTCACTTTAGTTAGTTCAGTTAGACTTACAGATGAGGGAACTAAGCGATGCTAACTTCCAGGTTTTAGGACTCACTTCTGCAGCACTCTATACTGTCTAGCAACCAAATTTAGCAACAGTCTCCCAGATGCGTCTGGGTCGGACTTTTCAATATACAATAATACTGATAACCCAGATCATTTTGCTCACTATAATCGTCATGTGACATTTTCAAACGGTTTCGTCTCTCCGCTCAGGTGGAGCCGCAGCCCAAAGAGCTGTGCAGCTTCCTGGGCCCGGGCTGCCTGGACATGTCCATGCAGAACGTGGAGCTCATCTCGTCCAACGTCAGCGTGGCCACCACCTACCGCCACTACCCTCTGCAGCCCCGCCCAGGCTTCATGATGTGGCCCCGCCCCCCAGCCAACATGGCCGACGCACTCCTCTACCAGCAGTGCCTGTTCAACGCCACGGTAGGCAGGGGGTGGGCGATATATGGCCAAAATCTATATCATGATATACTTCATCATTATATCAGTTGATACGATAATTATTAAGTCAAGTCAAGTCAAGTTTATTTGTATAGCACATTTCATACACAGAGGCAATTCAAAGCGCTTCACATAGTTGACACAAGAAAATAAAAGAATAAAAGGATAAAATATATTATGATAATATTATGATATTAGTCAATTAGTGTGTTAACACTATAAAGGCCATGGAAAAAGCGCCAAGAGATTCGGCTTACTTGAATATATTTCATATGATTTAAGGTCTCATGAAGAGATGCCACTAGCATACAGTACAGTAGAGTAGGACATCACGTGGGATGAAACATCAGAGATAGTGTGGAGACACAGTGGTATATTGCTGATGAGGAGAGGACATGATAGATTAGGATTTATGTGAGGTCATCATATGTGTGTGGATGTTGAAGAGAGTATGCGTATGGAAATACATGTTATGTGTGTATTTAAATGAATAACGGAAAGCTTTAAGGGGAGAAATACTGAACTATGTGTGAGTCTGATTGAGATGTGCCTACAGATTATTGACTGTATTCTATTAGATCCTAATGGATGCATGTAATAGGAAAATGTTCTCCAACAATCGTGATGAATATTCATATTGATTTTATTGTCCTTCCGACACCAAGGCGGTGCAGAACATGAAGCCGGGCGCCGTGTGGGAGCCCAAGGCCGTGCCCGCGCCCGAGAGCCAGGCGCCGGAGCAGGACGCCGGAGCATCTAAACTGGAGGGGTCCCGAGCCGCCGTCCCAACGCAGGAGCCACAGGACCCCCATCAGCGGCCCGATCGGGTCAGCCCGCCCGGGGTCACCCAGCCCGGGCAGAGGGAGTGCTCGGCGTTCTCGCCCCCTAAGAGGAGCTTCGGACAATCCTTCCCCAGCAGCAACGGCCACTCGCAGCCTCCCCCCGGCCACCACGCCCTGAACAAGCTGAGCAAGGACAGCGCCAAGCACACGCTCTCCATGAAACTCAACTCCTTCCACTCTCTGATCCAGCACTCCCTGAGCGAGAAAGCCGGGACGCCGGGGGCGGGGGCCGGGGGCGTGGCGCCGGAGCTCAGGGGCCCCTACGGCAAAGAGCTGCTAGAGGAGGCCGCCCGGAAATACAGAGACATTCAGGGCGTCAAGAGCAGCGCCGACAGGTACGCCAAAGACTTCCTGTCCAAGCCGGTCGGGACCAAGATGGTACCGGGCGAGTCTCTGTCTTTCTCTGTGGAAGCCATACTGAAACGACCCGCGCCCGCCATGAGCCGAGCATTCCACTGATGTCTTGCACTATAAACGGGCAGGTTTGTCTCATATAATGTCCAAGTTCATCTCAATGGTTCTGGAGTCAAAGAAGAAATCAAATAAAATACAGATGTTGCCTGTTTCCAAGGGCGACGTGCCACAGGTGGTTTGTTTGCACCAGTAAGAGTCCAACAAGATGTCAAAATGAAAGCCGAGAATCCACAGATTCCAATGAGATTCTAATCACTCGACGACCAAAACTCACTGAACTAGCAGCCAAAGAAAAACACACGTGGTACCACAGCGGCAATAGACGGGGGCCATTTTGTGTCAAAAAGGCAGGGCAAACACAGGTGCAAGCAAAACACTAATAGGGTTTCCAAATTACATTATTATCATGGAAGTTGGAAACCCTCATTACTGTTTTGCTTGCACCTGTGTTTATCCTGCCTTTTTGACACAAATGGCCCCCGTGAAAAGGGTCCATAGTGCCCCTGGAAACAGGCAATATCTGTAAAAGACACAAGCACTGCATCTCAAACTTAGCTAGAAATGATTGTTGTTCTTTTGTTGTTGTTGAAATCCCAATGTAATATTTATGTACATTATATTTTACATGTGCATGTTTTAAATAACTTTATCGTGTAGAGTATTTAAACATTATCCCAATGTTTTCCTCATGTCAATAAACTTTATAAGACTGAACTCTTTCCGTAAAAAGTCTTGTATTTCATTTTATGCTCAAGTTATAACGTATTTAACTGTGAACATTTTGGTCAAGAATTTTCTGCACTGACACATGTATCAGGATGGTATTAGATTCATACTTATACACCAAAGCAGTTAAATCTGAAACACCAAGGCTTACAAAAAAAATGCAGCGAAAATATTGAACACTCACACACACACACACACACACACACACACACACACACACACACACGTAACACACACACACACACACGTAACATTATCTTACCATCTTATTGCTTCTGGAGTTGCGGGCGACTGTGCGTGTGTGTGTGTGTGTGTGTGTGTGTGTGTGTGTGTGTGTGTCTGTGTGTGTGTGCGCGTGTGTGTGTGTGTGTGTCCACGGTGAAAGACAGCTCCAAACATGGGTTTCACATGAGCTGCAGAACACTGATCCGTGCAATAATGAACAAGACGAGAGACAAGGCATTGAAGGCAACACCCCCCCCCTCCCCCCATCCACAGAACAGCAGTAGGCTAATCTCTTGTTTCTGGCAGAGCTTTCACATCTCGTGGGCGTGAACGTGCAGCCCGGCCTCGTCTCTCCTCTCTGCAGTGAGGAACGTGCACGTCAAGCAGAGATGGAGGGAGTGATGCCTTCAGGGTCCTGCCTGTAACGTGCACGTCAAGCAGAGATGGAGGGAGTGATGCCTTCAGGGTCCTGCCTGTAACGTGCACGTCAAGCAGAGATGGAGGGAGTGATGCCTTCAGGGTCCTGCCTGTAACGTGCACGTCAAGCACAGATGGAGGGAGTGATGCCTTCAGGGTCCTGCCTGTAATGTGCACGTCAAGCAGAGATGGAGGGAGTGATGCCTTCAGGGTCCTGCCTGTAACGTGCAAGTCAAGCAGAGATGGAGGGATTGATGCCTTCAGGGTCCTGCCTGTAATGTGCACATCAAGTAGAGATGGAGGGAGTGATGCCTTCAGGGTCCTGCCTGGAACGTGCACATCCAGTAGAGATGGAGGGCGTGATGCCTTCAGGGTCCTGCCTGTTGTTCTCCTAATTGGATTTGGTTTGAAGATGACATGTGATCACCGCAGAGGGCTGACATCACTTAAGTGGCCTGCAGTATCACTTTTTTTTAACTACATGTGTGTGTGTGTGGAAAGCAAGATGTGTGTGTGTTAGAAGTGTGTGTGTGTGTGTGTGTGTGTGTGTGTGTGTGTGTGTGTGTGTGTGTGTGTGTGTGTGTGTGTGTGGAAAGCAAGAAGTGTGTGTGTGTTAGCAGTGTGTGTGTGGGGTGTGTGTGTGTGTGTGTGTGTGTGTGTGTGTGTGTGTGTGTGTGTGTGTGTGTGTGTGTGTGTGTGTGTGTGTGTGTGTGTGTTTTCAGGGTATTCCCAGCCCCTCCAGCCAGCAGGCCTCTTGCCCCTATAGCCTGTCAGGCGGTCTTACATGGTAATGAAGTGTCAGAAGCTGCAGCGCTACACACTTCTTATTGGATTACAAGGTGCTGGGTAGGAATGCAGAGCTGCTGCTGCTGCTGCTGGTAGGCATGCTGCACAGAGCAAACCTGCTGGTGGTAGGCAGCATGCTGCTGCTGGTAGGCACAGAGGCAAACCTGCTGCTGGTAGGCAGCATGCAGCACAGAGGCAAACCTGCTGCTGGTAGGCAGCATGCTGCTGCTGGTAGGCACAGAGGCAAACCTGCTGCTGGTAGGCAGCATGCAGCACAGAGGCAAACCTGCTGCTGGTAGGCAGCATGCTGCTGCTGCTGCTGGTAGGCAGCATGCTGCTGCTGCTGCTGCTGCTGGTAGGCAGCATGCAGCACAGAGGCAAACCTGCTGCTGGTAGGCAGCATGCAGCACAGAGGCAAACCTGCTGCTGGTAGGCAGCATGCAGCACAGAGGCAAACCTGCTGCTGGTAGGCAGCATGCAGCACAGAGGCAAACCTGCTGCTGGTAGGCAGCATGCTGCTGCTGGTAGGCAGCATGCAGCACAGAGGAAAACCTGCTGCTGGTAGGCAGCATGCTGCACAGAGGCAAACCTGCTGCTGGTAGGCAGCATGCAGCACAGAGGCAAACCTGCTGCTGGTAGGCAGCATGCAGCACAGAGGCAAACCTGCTGCTGGTAGGCAGCATGCTGCTGCTGCTGCTGGTAGGCAGCATGCTGCGGCTGCTGGTAGGCAGTATGCAGCACAGAGGCAAACCTGCTGCTGGTAGGCAGCATGCAGCACAGAGGCAAACCTAAATGAATAGAGATCCCACCCTCTCTCTTCACGCCCGCTGACCGCCGATGCAAAATACATGCATGTGCCATTTCTTTGTGGAGTCAAAATAATCCAGCGTGTGATTTTCTGTGTGTCAGTGGTGCTTCATAGATTCTTAATGTGCAGAGCGGTTGTAGCAGCATATCAGATGCTGCTGGCTGGCGTGACAAAGGCAACAGTGGGACGGATGGTTTGCTTCAACACCTGGAGGAGGGGGGGGGGGGGGGTGCAGCGGGGGTGGAGGTGTGGGTGGAGGTGTGTGTGTGTTACGGGTTGAGACGACTGACGGCGATAAAGCAATAAACCCCCCCCCCCCCCCCCCCCCCCACACACACACACACACACACACACACACACACACACACCACCTCCACCTCCAGCAGTCACAGGCAGGGCAGCCAAATGCTATATGGGCAGAGGGGCAGGAGAAGAATGGACGTGTTGTATCATAACAGGGGAAGTCCACAATCCATATTTCATCTGCTCACAAGCTTTTCCTTTTTCTTTCTTTCTTTCTTTCTTTCTTTCTTTCTTTCTTTCTTTCTTTCTTTCTTTCTTTCTTTCTTTCTTTTGCTTTTTTAAAAGACGAGCCAGTAGATTGGAGTGATTATGGTCCATGGAGCCTGAGAGGTCCCACAGGGCACGCAGTGTTGCATTGTGCTTATAGAGACGTCTCCTTTTTTCTTTTATTTTTTATAATTGTCAAGTACACTATCAGTCCAAAGTTTGGACACAGGCATTTTTCATCATTTTTACCATTTTCCACATTTTTGAATAACAGTAAAGATATCAAAACGATATGAAATAACATAAATGGAATTATGCAGTGACCAAAATAGTGTTAGATAACTCAAAAGATTATTTCAAGTTTAAAGAATACTTTCAAGTTTAAAGTCGCCATCTGCAAAAGCAGAGACAGGATGTTTGTCTAAGAAGCCATTTTCAAGCATTTAAGCAGAAGCATTTAGTTGAGATGAAAATGGCTTTAAGATCATGAAAAACAAAAGATTTGAGGTGTGTCCAAACGTTGTGACTGCAGAGTCATTAAAAACCTTGTGTGATGTGTAAATTAGAGGATTAGTCTCATAGCACAAGCAAGTACGTCTTGACATTTGACGTTTCCCTGTGTCTGTATAGGCAACAAACACAATCAATGTCCTTGGTTTTGTTGTCTTTAAGCGTCTTAATCCACTCGACCGTTCTGAAACAAGAGACACCAAATACAGAAGTCCCAGGCTGTTTCCCCCCAGCATCACAGCATGAAGGAAAGTCATTGAAGTGTCTAAATGGCAAAGTGACACCTGTGACACCTGTGTCCCCAAACAAAATGCTACTGTGTGAACTCAACTGTTGATAAGAGAGATAGAGGGAGGGGCGGGGGGCTGCTGACATGCTGGATCTCACACTTTGGGGAGTGAGACTGTGAGGACTTCAGCAGATACTTATCAGCGGCGGTTAGTTTGGACAAACACTCTCACCTTCTGCTCAGCAGCCAACTGCTGTCAGCAGTGAGAGGTTTGAATGCAGGCATGCTTCAACTCTCTCTCACACACACACACACACACACACACACACACACTCCCTCTCACACCCACACACACACACACACACACACACACACACACACACACACACACACACACACACACACACACACACA
Source organism: Poromitra crassiceps (assembly GCF_964638095.1). Classification (NCBI taxonomy): domain Eukaryota; kingdom Metazoa; phylum Chordata; class Actinopteri; order Beryciformes; family Melamphaidae; genus Poromitra; species Poromitra crassiceps. The sequence goes on along the minus strand of NC_139631.1, from coordinate 6,014,038 downwards.
CACACACACACACACTGGAATCATGCATTGTAAAACAGATTGGACTTTTTGGTGGAGTTCTGGCAAATTTGAAAGAACCACAGTTTTTCTGGCTATACTGAAGCCTGAAGACAAGAGGCAGCCTAATTGGGCGTTAGAAAGGGCGCCTTTTCACAAATGTGCGCGGCGAGATGCTACAAGGCCGTTTCGCCCCAGGCGACGCGAATGAAGCGGAATTTCGTGGCGCGAATGATGTGATATTCGACTCATTTGTTCGAGTTGAAATGTTCAACTTTTCAACTTGGTATGAAGCCTAGTGATCTGCTGCTAACTGAAAAATATATAATTTATCCCTACTAAGTGATCCAGGTTAGCTACTGCATATATTAGCTAGTTTGACCTTCCAAGTTCAAACTAGCCATACTAGCCTCAGGACCTCAGCTCCACCACAGATCAGTCTGTGGACTCTGCATTGATTTCAGTGGATGGGAGTATACTTGCCTTGACAGACAACTCATTCACCCAGTTTCAAAGTTATGATGCAATGGTGACCTTTGACCATCTCTACAAGGTGGAAAAACAGTAAGAAAACACATCGGCCTGCAACCTTTGTTACAAGTTTGAAGTTGATTTGTCTAATTATCTTTTTTAGTCGCAGGAGGTCAATGTTTGTTTCTTGTTTGCCTTCTAGGTTTGATTCGCCAACATAATGGCATGGTAATGCTGTTTAGCACCTGACTGGGAAATCCTGCGTGTCAGACCTCCGCGTACCGGCAGCACATGAACACAGAATACAACTCCACTTTCTCCCCAACACACTCCCGAAACCCTATACTCCTACTCTGCGTTGTCCCGGCACCGGCACCTGTGCTGTTGTTTTTGTTGTTCCAGTAGGCATCATTCCATCTTCTGTCCCCACAGGGTGGAGAAAGACCTTTCTGCTGCACAAACTGACATTTGCAACAACACCCAACAACAAGACGACAACAGCTGAATAGCCAGTCGCTGGCCCAAAGTAAACAGCAACTTCTCCACAGGGTCCATAAAGCCATTAGCCAGACCATCAGCCAGGCCCCTTTAGCACCTGAAGGAGTACTAGGAGCAATGAGGCAGCCGACAGATTTGAGTTGTTTTTTTAGAGGAGAGGTTGTTCCACTTTTGTGTCACCTTTTTGTTTTGTTTCATTATAGTGTTTGCTTTTCAGGAGACGGATGGTGGAGTGCAGCCTGTGTTCACTGTGTGTTTGGTGAGTCCACATTGAAGCGATGACTGTCTCCAGAGCTGGTCTCTGAAACATTCACCCAAGGATCAAGGAGGAAGGCAAATTCTGCAACTTCCACCTCCAGATGATAGCCACATTTGCAAGTTGATGCAAATAATTGTAAATCCTTGAGCAACGCAATGTTTGGAAAGCCGGCCCCTCAGCGAATGAGGAGATGGGGGGAAGGGGGAGAAAATAAATCTTATTCTTGTTTCATTTGGTGTCACTTAACAGTATTTACTTTAACGACGTGTGTCTTTAATTACCATTCCTTTTCATATATTCCTCATTCACCCAGTCATTCCACAAAGTTCTCGTCCATTTTGGTGACACCATAGTATCTTCTCCACCTACTGAGCCATTGCAGTGCATTTGGCAGTCTAAACAGCCCATGTAAATGCTATGGAAAAGCGCCTTGTGTTGCATTTTCACCCAAAGAAAATATCGTCATCCTCGGTGACGTACTGTAGCACATGGTGCTGCACACTTAGTTAGCCTGATGGACGTACTGTAGCACATGGGGCTGCACTCACTTAGTTAGCCTGATGTTATTTTTGTCGGTAGTGTTTTCATTGCAACACTACCTCAGATGATCGCTCGTTGCACCCGGTAGCTATGAGTTGACAGGGAAAGCAGTTGCGGCTGTTGTTGCAATAAGCATCATGGCATGTAGAGGTTAGAGGTAGGCACAGGTGGGACAGCTGTAATGTTAGGAGCACATTGATAAATGACCACGGCACCTGGGCTTACGCTAAGTTGAGTAAACACCATGATTGCCAAGGTTAACACTTAGAAGCTCTGATTTGCATAGTCGCTGTGTGAGTGTATTCAAATACACACACTATCGCCTCCCAGGCAAACAGAAGGTGTGTGTTTAGAGGGGTAAATTTAGTTGTTGTATTCTTTTCAGTGATTCATAGTAGAGTATTGTTAAACAATACTGAAGTAATCATTCAAGTAATATTATATTATGTACGTATAGTAAAATACCTCTAGCGAGGACCAGCGTTATTTGCAATTTCTCATCCTATAGACAAGTATAGACCGTCCTAGACATTAGAAGTTGTGACTCAACAACAACAGCATCAACAGCAACAGCAACAACAATAATAATAAAATAAAATAATAATAATAATAATAATAATATTAATAATAATAATAATAATAATAATAATAATAATAATAATAATGATAATAAAATAATACTGTCTAGTTGAAAGTAAAGTAAAATAACTCCAATGTGTTTTGGCCACACAGTTTTGGTGTGCTACTTGATGAATGCTAGATGTTGGAGATGTGTCACTTTTCAGGGGAAGGATTACCCTTGAGAGATAGGGGAACCCATTGGATCAACTCAAAAATGCACGATGAAACCAAGGCTGTTTTTCATCATCCTGAAAATTGTACATTTTCTAGGTTTCTAATTCTTCTCTATAATAGCCATGAAATCAGGGCTTTTAAAATGTTTGCTTGAAGAGATCCTTGAAACAAGGCAACAACCCCACATCAAACAGCACCTTCAGCAGATCAGATGCCTCCACACAGAGGCAGAGTGCTCACTTCTTAGAAAGCAAAGTGCATGTGAAAAGGAACTGGCCAGGAACTGACTCCACCAAACCATGATGGACTGAATTAAACCACCCTTTGTGGTAAGATAGAGGACAAGGATCACAAAATTAGCCTGGGCGGAAAGCAACTGAGTGCATTGAATCAAGTGCTGCAGCTGACCCAAGCACATATAGGTGCTGCTCTAGGTTCTCTGTAAAAATACACTTATCAGCCTCAATCAGTACAGCGTCAATAGAAAAGTGTCCCGACCCAGCTGACACTGTAAATTTGCTATTGTTTCCCAAATTAATGTCAGCAGTTGGTTATGGTCATTGAGGGAGAAATTGTCTTGGTTTACAGGAAGGAAGCAGCATGTTTTTCTAACGGGCAAAATAGAACATGTATATTTTGCAAGTATTCAGAGTACTCGACTCATATCCTGGTCAAAGTCATATCGTATCCTGATCACATATATCTTCTCGAACAGCAGATTGTTCTGAACAGCTGCATGGGAACAGGAGTTAACCCAAACCGTTAAAAACCAACGGTCAGCTGGACGATGTTTACATGACTCAGCCTAAAGGAAAGCCTTGATGACAGATCAGCTGAGCAAGAGAGGGGTCACATGACACATCAGAGTGCTAGCAAAACAGTGCTAACACAGTGTCAGTCATCAGTGCCTGTCTCTGCCCTGGGGGGTTTGGGGATGGCCGGGGATATTATTCATGAGACCAGAGGGAAGAGCACCTCCTACTGGTCCTCAAAAGACCACTTCCAACACCACGTGTTTGTTTGTGTGTGTGTGTGTGTGTGTGTGTGTGTGTGTGTGTGTGTGTGTGTGTGTGTGTGTGTGTGAGAGAGAGAGAGAGAGAGAGAGAGAGAGAGTGAGAGAGAGAGTGTGTGTATCTGTTTGTGTGAGTGACAGAGTGTGAGTGAGATTGCAAGTCAGATTGCGAGAAAAAAAAAACTCACAATTGGGTTGATTTGTATTTGATTGAGTGCGTTTGCCCTAAATCCTCTAGTGTATATTTGTGTCATCCAGGCTTCAGTGTTGGTGTTCCCTATATAAATAAGGTTGTACGTCAGTGGAAAGCTGCTGAGCGGTGAAGGTGCGGGCGAGCCTTTAACCTTGGAGTTGGCCTGACAGAACCTGTTAGCACTGTGTCACTTTGGACCTGTTTAGTCAACAGAAACGCTGCTATTCTCCATGTTTTCATGTCAACACATTTTGTTTCCTGTACAGCTCGGTGTGAAGGAGCCACCTTCTCTTTCTTATCTCCTCACGTTTCTCAACAGGCTGTTGACTCCAGCGGCTCCACACAGGCTCACCTGCTGCGTTGGACAATTTGTATTTGCCTGCGATGCTGGAAATACTGTTCTTTGATCAATCAGATTTGATTTGAGTGTTGCTGTATTGAAATGTGACACTATAGAGAATTGCCTTAGTCCAAAACATTGTGTGAAGATCAGGGAAGAGATAACATATATTTTTCTGTGATCTGTGAACTTTGACCTTTATGAGAAAAATATAATTTTCCTCACTTTCACTTGCCGGGTGTTAAGTTTTCTCAGTTGTTTACAATAAAGCCAATTCCTCATCGCTGAAACATGTACAAGTCAAATGTAAAAGATTTAAAATCCACTTGAGAAGGCATCTTTGGTGAGATTCACTTGCTATCTTGCCGGCCATCTGGCCACACCCATCTGATTTTTTTCGGGCAAATAGGTACAGCAAGTCAAGAAATCTGTGTTTGAAACCTGCTGAGTTCAGTCCCACAGCCTGCTGAGTTCAGTCCCACGCAGCCTGCAAAGTCATTCTGAACTTTCTAAACACTATTAATATTTAAAAAAATCTGCTATTGCTGATGTACCTTGGATTTCAGTACCGCATGCAGGGATGACATATTTTTTTAGGCTTATCCAGAAGTCTTTTCTTAGGGGAAAAGTCAATGGGATTTTTGTATGTAGGGAAACAGTGGATGGATAAATCCAGAAGGAGGCGGTAATCCAAAATAAAGGATGCCAACTGCCATAAAACACCACAGAAGAAGTGTTTGTGCGGGACGCCGGCGGAATTGCCACCCTATTAGGTCAGGGGTGCACATTTCTTAAGCGGTGCAGCCGCTTCTATAACTGACTTCATGTGTCCTAACGTCCGTCCGTTATAGCATGGGATGGGCATGACATCGTCAGCTTGTGATTCAGCCCCTCCGTTGCTGGAAGCTTGCTGACATAAGACGTTGGGTCTGACCACGTGAGACGAGCTGTTTTATGGTTGTTAGGGTTCCTACCTTATTATTATGCAGATTGTCATGGTAACCTAATGTGTGGAGGGCGGAACGGGGTGCCAACGCTGTAGACAGCAATCACCTTTTGGCAGAAAATCACTTTTTGGCAGACAATCATTTGTTAGTAAATACTTTTTTCGCAGGGAATCAGTTTTTAGCAGGGAATAATTTTTTGGCACAACACCAGCAGCCAGCTGCCTGGCAATAATAGGGGGGCATTCTGACCAATTGTGGGTCACCTATAGTAATATAAATGACACTAAGTAATAATATTAATAATAATATTATTATACTAAGTAACGGAACACCGCCTATAGTCGTAAGATATTTTATTCCTAAATAATTTTCAATGAAATGCCATTGTTTTTATTGGCTTGGAGTAACATTTTTCCATCTTTCCAGCGTGTCGCCACGAGCGAGAACAAAGGCAAGGTGAAGGCCACAGGAGTGACGATAGCGTACGGTATGAGTTATTACTTACGCTTAGAGCGCTTGTCAATGATACTTGTCCTTACGTTCGGCCCGGTAGGATGAATCGAGCACGTCGGGACTCGGGGTCAAAAATGAAATCCAAGGCCTGGATGAAAAATAAAACCACAGCATTTGACTCCATCTTTAAATTTTTTACAGGATTTTTTGGGGGGGCGACATGAAAGTGTTTTATGGGGGAACCTGCGTGACACAGGGGGATACCACCTCTGAAGTCGCTTCGGACACTCGGCTCATCCAATACATCACCTGTAAGCCTATCTTTGGAAAGACAGCCAACTCGCCTTTGATCAGAGATTGGAGAGTTGACGGTACCTTCAGTTTCAAGTGAGTTGGGAGGGGGAGATTCTATGCTACAGTACAATACAAATCACAGATGTCACATGTAGAACCCAGCTGTATACAAGTTGTTACAAATCAAACGTCACATCTTCCATGCTTAATTTGTCTATCTGTGATGCATAACACCACAAACACTTTAATGTTTCAAAAAGGATTTGAGTGTTTCAAATGTAACGAGTTCCTGAATAGAGGGATTAACCTTTTTGCATCATTTTCACGCCGTCATACATAACAAAATACTTGCAGTAGTCGAAGTCTTTGATTTACTCTAGTCGGTTTGCTAACGTGTTTACATGTAAATGAACTGTGTTGCTTGTAAAAAAAATAAAAATAAAAAAAGCTTCAGAAATGTGCATAATGCAATATTTGTAGTAGTCAAAATCCAGTTTCTTGATTCAGGATACTGACTTTCAATTTTGGAAGTGAAAAAGTTTTTTGTTTTTTATTGTTGTTTTTGGAAGTTGTGGGAGCACCTCATCAACTGAGGCGAGTTGAAAGTGTTCAAGCTTAGTGGTTACAGACATAAATGTTAATATTTAATTTCACTTTCCGTGGGATGATTAAAACAATCTCCTGCCCATTTCTGACTAAACCTTTACCTCACACGGCACAGATATCTCACCATTTCACAAAATAATCACCACAAAATCATATAGGCTATAGAATATTAACAGTGAAACATGATCTTGGGTTTCCTGTGCGGTAGGAGAGGTTTAACGGGGGGCTTGATGTGGCCTGATGGGCATCCGATAGGATTTATACTGCAGAAGTCATTACTCAGAACCAATGAGGCCGAAAACATTCTCACCTGTAGAGAAAGGTCCCGGTGCCGTGTGACCGCTTTCACCACCAGAGTCGTTTTTCCTAACCCTAAACCCCTCCCCCTTTTAGTATGAAAACTCATATCACCCCAGTGGAAAGGACCAGCGGATGTGCAGAGATGAAAGCAGTGTGGACCTAACAAGCTCCCTCCTGAAACCTGCAGGAAAAAGAGAGAATGACATGTAAAGTGTAATTTGCCTTGAAGACGCTGAGCCGCGGGGGCCGGGGTAAACATCAAATTTACGTCCCCCTCTCTAAAATACTGTACAGATTGGTGCATCTCGGTGCCTCGTCGTAAACTACCCCACCTGTAGGAAATTTATCAAGAGGCTCTTTGGAAGACGGCAGGAGGTCCTTGAACATGTGCTACTCAGCTGCTCGCCTTCTACTAGCCCCGGCTCTGCTCTCGTCTGAGGGAAACCTGCGCACACGTTACAATAATGGAAGGCAAGATTTACACCCCTGCTCCGGGGGGACGGGAGGGGTGGAATCAACCTCCAAGCCACATTTCCTAGGGCGTGATTATTGCTCCAATGTGAGGGGAATGTCTTACATCCAGCAGGGTAATAATATATATCTGTGATACTAATCACTCTTGTGGTTTGCAGGTTGAACAACTTCCCAAAGTTCTAAACGTCTCAGGTAGCTCCTCTCAGAAGCCTGCTGCTGCTGCTGCGGTGCAAATAGCTTCGCTTATGTGGCCTAACCCTAAACCCCCCTCCGTAAGTAATGCGTTTAAAGAATCATCCCAACCGGTGAAAGGAAACGTATACCCAAGTAGGGAGAAATATTCACTTCCTTTGGGCCGGAGAGGGAAAGTGTCGACAGGTGAAGTCTCCTGTTGTGTGAACGGACCTCGATCGGCCTCACTGAGACGTCAGGCCGCTTTCACAGCCGGTTACCATGCTTTCATTTTGACTGGAGTTAAAGTATGAACTATGGAACTATGGAAAGATCTAGGCCCCCAAGGTCAACTATGCATGTTGAGATTTGCTGTGAGCATTTTCACCTGACCATATGTTGATTTGTCCAATAACTCACCATCATTTAGATTGGTTTAGAAATGGCCTATATATATATATGTATGTGTGTGTGTGTGTGTGTGTGTGTGTGTGTGTGTGTGTGTGTGTGTGTGTGTGTGTGTGTGTGTGTGTGTGTGTGTGTGTGTGTGTGTGTGTGTGTGTGAAGGAAAACCTCAACAACAATAATGTCTCTTTCCAGAGTTTTTCAAATGGATTATTTACTTTGAGCACCACAAGCCGAGTGCCATCCAGTCCCATTGTATTGGAGAGAAGGCAGACATCTCTATGGCCAATATCTCTAAAAGTCAACTCACGCCAAAATTATGGAGATAGATAAATAGCACTAAAGGTAAGAGGAAAACAGATGATACAAGGAGAAGCAAACTCACCTGGATGAATAAAGAAGAAGAAGCAAACTCACCTGGATGAATCCAGGATGTGATCCTTCCTCCCTGAAACTACTATCTAACCTGCTACATCTGATTCCCAAGATGTCTCTGAATCAGCGGCGTCAACACAACTGACATCTAAGTTGTAAACAGACAAAAATAAAAAATTTGGATCTGTAAAATGTCAAACTGCAAACTCTTTTTCCACCTCCTTTTACTGTAACTTCACCCACATTTATCCTGATGATCAACTTTTCAAATGTCATATTATATTCTCCTCGAATGGCATAAAAAAAAATCAATATGCCAATGACTTATTTTCTTCATTCCTTCATGGCCATGCCATTCATGGTGTTGGAAGGCCAGCAGGCTCGATTTGCTCAGATGTCTCAGCCAGGCTTGGCACTCAGGGCAGCTTGGCTCCTCTAACACCAGCCTTCTGCCTGTGTTCCCTCTCATGACCAACCACAGCTCCGTTCTGCTGCCACACATCCACAACAGCTGCTGGTATATCACACGTGAACATCTCATGTACATATGATATCGAAAAGGAAATGATACGAGCCTTCCACCATCAGCACCCAGATCTACATCAGCACAAGGCTCCACATAAGATCCACAAAGATTTATCTGGATTAGGAACAGGCTGTAACGGTATTAATATTAGTCTACAGTAGCATGTGCCATGTCAATGTAATGTCTGTCATGAACACTGGTGCAATTTGTTAGTCCATAGTAACACAGATCTGCGTACACCATGATTTGTTGCAAATCAATCGGCTGTAAATATTATTTTGGAACTCTAAAGAACTTGTCTCCACTGACGTCAGTTGTTTTGGAGAAGCCTGGTATATGGAGTTGTGCTGGCAACCTCCCTGTGTGTTATATTATGCACAAACGTCACCTGTGTGTCAGCTGACATGATGCTGAGCAGACGAGACAATTGTCATTTTCTGGTGAAGTGCTCCTTTAAGCGCTCTTAACCAGGCGGGGGCTGGCCCCGGCGCGGGGGCGGGGCCACCTGAGCCGTACGTGCCCAGCCTGTCCGCGCGGCACAGGCCTGCTGCTGCTGCATGATGGGAAATCCAGACAGCATGTGTGTACTGTTTTACTGTGGCCGCTCCTCGGTTTCCTCTGCCTGGAAAAAGCTCACATCCATGAAACACACGTTTGCGTTTCAGCTGCCCGGGCGAACAGGAAGGGGGCTATATAGGCTATAGCATGACATGTGTAAGTAGATCTCACTGCATTTGAAGTTTTAAAAGCTTCTGCCTGAAAGATTTAGTATTAAGAGGGGGAACTGTATACGACACCCTTGCAGGACCCCCTTATAAATTGGAATCAATTTTTCAAAGGAAATCATAAAAAGCCCTTTCCCCTCTCGCGGTGCCATGCTGATGGCTCCATTTAAAGTCGGGCCTATCCACATTCCTTCGCCATTACTGCTAAGTATCCGCCGCCAGGCGTACCTTCGGTGACAGAGCGGGTTGGGCGAGTGTTTTAACGGGTCCAATTTGAGCCATTTTTACATGACATCAGGATATGTTGTGGTATTGTTTGGAAAAAGGCAAAGAATAATACTGGGCCGCGGAGATCTGACAAAGCCATCCACTTCTTTCCAAACTTGAGCGAGCTGCATGATGAGAAAAGCAACGTGCGTGTAACGGCTTGGAGCACTCCTAAAAAGACCCATCTGTTTTAAGAGGATGGTTAAGCGTTCCTGGTCCCGTCACGCTTCACTCGCTCAGCTTGTAACAGAGGGGAGACTCCGGAGGAGGAGAGGTGACGCAAGTGGACGGAGGCTCCCGTTCGCTCTCATCCCGCAGTCGTCCACGCTTTCATCAAGAGCCACAAAGGCTGGCCCGCTAAGGCCCCAGTAACGTTTATCGCTCCGGGTTTATTGTTTCGCTATTTCTTGTTGAGAAAATGTCACAGACTGCGTAAAAAGCTCAGATGAAAGGGCGTTTTTGGGAATACAGATGCCCTCCTAATCGGCACTTACGTACGGGGTTTTTATGAGACTGGCTGAAATGATTTGGTCTAAAATTGTGTCTTTTTCCACCGGAGGTTCTCCCTTTTTAGTTTGAGTGGACTTGTATCACAGACTCGTTGATTCGGGCCCCTTGTTCAGTGCATAAAACGCTTATCCATGTGTATTCCATGGTGGTTGGAGACAGACTGTCCTGTCACCAGAAAGTCACAGGTTAGATCCCAGCGACTATGAATTCCTGCCAGTTCCCTTCCTCATGTGAAATGCATTTTTGTACTGGAAGTGAACCAAACTCTCAATTCAGCCTGATCTCATGAAATGTGGTGAAATGATGAACGAAATGATGACGAAAATGTTTCTAGACCAGATTCGAACCAACCAACCATGTAACCATGACGACGCTCATGGTTACATGGTACGCACCTTCGCCTTGAGTCCAGCCCAGTCGCCAGAACAAAATGTCAGTATTGTATGTGCAAATACACGGATATGTAGAATATCAACATTTCTGAAACAAAATTGCATATCATTTCTAGATATGTGAATATGAACTTTATGCATGTCATAGAGTCATAGAACGGTATATCTTGTAGCTCGCTGGTGCCTAAAGGAGCAGGGCTGAGATTGGTGTAGGTGTCCCCGTCTTGCAAGGAAGTGCATGTTCGACTCCCCAGTGAGGCATGTTATGTTTTTACTTTCGGTGTTAACCACAACCCCAACCCCAACCATAACCATAACCCTAAGCAAGTGGCTTTGTTGCCCAAACCAACCAATGGTGCAACACGTGTTTACTTTCGTTTATAACGGCGGAGGAACGTAACTGGGCGTGTCGGTATAGTGTTGAGATTGTCGACGTAAAATGACACATTTTAGAAACAGTTTTGGTCCAATTCATGCCATTTCCACATAATCCTTTCATGGTGGATGAACGTATCAAATCATTCATGTCCACAACACGTAATCTGCATTTCACACGTCGCTTTTCCTTACACACAATTTTGTGAGACTGCGCTGCCATAATGACTCTCTCCAGTCTTTCTTGTTGAGCCCTCCTGGTTTCCCACAGGGATGTGGCCGTTAAAGGGGGCCCCACCTCCTCAGGAGGGCTTCACCTTCTGTAAAGTGTGTTAGTGGTGGACTTGATAGTGCAGTGGCAGGGTGGTCTCCAGAGGGCACCGCCTTGTAAAGAGGAGCACCTCCACATCTGTAAGCCTCTCTCCCTCCCCGGGTCTGTCAACCTGATGACCTCCCCCCAGCTGCTATACCTGCAGCTCCGGCTCCCAAACATTTGTTTCAAGCTTTATTCATCCAGTGAAAGTCGGCTGAGCACAACATATCCTTTATCAGTACCAACTTGCCTCACATTCAAACACACTTACACTGTCGCCAACCTGGGAACTTTGTCACGAGACAAATTTGGTTCATGTTCACAAAGGCAAAATCGTCAGTTTGTGATCAAGCTGAAGTGTCACATTGGCTATTTGGCTTCCATCGCCGCAGTATGCACAAGTTCATGAACCGAATTCATCAAAATCTCCCGTGCACCCACATCTTCCTAACCTTGCGAGGCAACTGGATTGCCGCGAGATCATGAGATCACGATCACACGACAAATCCATCTTGTCACGCTCCAATTGATTGATCTGAATGTGAACCACAGTGTTTCGCACCAATCAGTGTCTAGAGAGGCAGGCTCTGGTGTGACGCCTGCGAGAGCGAGCCCATGTGACAGACGTGATAGACAGATGGTTCATCCAATCACCTGCCAGGTATTTTTTGAAAGCGCCCGCTGCCCCTTTGAAACAGTGTCCTGAGCGGCTCGTTCCCAGATGGTTATGTGAAAACAAACCATCGGGCAGCATCAGGTTAACATTTTCCGAGCTAGTCCTCCTGGGATTTGGACGGACAACCTTTACAGCTCCACAATGGCAGTCCTCTCTCCTGTATGGCGCGAGTGCATCATAAAACAGACACATGGGAGCACTGGGGGACATGTGCATCAGCTGCACATTTTGTCAGAGGAAAGGTAGGATAGACTTCAAACACTTGTTATTCACGAGTTTCCTGATGAGACCGTGGGCGCTTCCATGACACCCTCCCTCCCTGTTTCCAGCTGCCGGTTGCCTGTTTCCGCCCAGGACCGTTCATAGCGAGAGAGACTGAAAATAATCATAATAATTGTTGTGACGTTGTACCTACCTATGTGGTAGGTACAGGTGGGCTATCTCGTCGAAAGGGCCTTTCTGTGTGGAGTTTGCATGTTCTCCCCGTGCTCCCCAGGGGTTTCCTCCGTACATAACCCCCCCCCCCCCCCCCACTAAAAACATGCAGAAGATCGTCATCGTCATCCGACCAGTGACAACATCCGAAGTTGGTCCCCGGGCGCTGGAAAGAAAAAGCGACCACTGCTCCTGGCCTGCCCCTCGGAGGAAAGGACAAGCCTGGATGGGTTAAATGCAGAGGACAAATTTCACCGGCCACCGTCAGCATGAGTGTGTGTTTGTGGCCGCATGCATGTGTTAGGTGTGTTCGTGTGACTATAAAAGACGGGCTTGTCCGTCTACTAACTGTGTTTATGTCTTGTAATGGAGCCCCCTAGCACAATAATTTCACATGTGCATGTACAACGGAGTGACAATATCTTGAATCTTGAAAGAGAGAGACCGCTAAAGCTCCGTTCAATGACCAAATAATAAGAGTTCCGGTTTGGACGTTTAGCCTTCAAAACAAAAGCTGCCGCTATGCAACCACATACTATTTTTTTTAGCAATTTCGGCTAAAATAAGCCCATACAGTACGAGTGAATTGACATTCACCTCGTTTTTGTAAAATATCGCCGCTATGCAACCACACAACGTTACTATTTTTAGCCATTTCGGATAAAATAAGCCAAACATTCCCACTCTTTGACAGCGGCGCGCACGTCCTTGCTAGTGAATTTTTTTTAAACAGGAAGTCGACAACCGGCAACCGCTGAGAATCATGGGAAACGTAAGTCCAGGAATAAGGTGAATAGAGGCATCAAGTAATCCATGACCTTTATAGACCTCTCTATTGGCTACCGGCAACATCATGATCTGCTCCTACACAAGTGTCTGGAACAGCGTCCACTCCTGCCACAAACAGAACCAGTACAGATCCTGTACAGGCCCACGGCGTGTGGAAACAGAAAACGGACCGAATTACTGAGAATAGATTTCTGTCCGCTGTGCTGTTTTGGAACGTAACATGCTGCAGAGGCAGAAACACAGCAGCCTAGCTTCAATCATAACGGAGCTACTTCACAGAAACAAACAAGTTTATTTATTTATTATTATTTATTAATCGTTTATTCACTTGAACATATTGTACTCACATGTTGGGGATGTTTGTCTGTTAGCAGGAAACTACTGGACAGATTTTCATGAAGCTTTGTGGAAGGTTGTATAGAATGGGCCAACGAAGAACCCATTATATTTTGGAGCAGACTGGCAAAGAGCTCAAACTCCTCATCATCCCCAAATATCTCTGCTGTGATTCCATCCAGGTAGTCCACCTCTTCCTCACCTCTTCCTCTTCTTCAAGTAGTGTAGTACCTGTCCTACCTTTATGACAGTAATGTCAACAGTGTCCAGCAATGACCCATTTCTGGCCTACTTTGACATAGTCAGGGGTGACGAGTGACTCGCCCAGCTGACCTCTCATGGACCCCTTGCATGTGATCCCATGCAAAACATCTCTCATAAGGACATGAGCACACTATGGTAGCCGAGTCGTTACGTTGACAATGCAGTATTATGTTTTTCCTTTTTCCTGTGTATGAGTCCGTTTTTGTTTTTATGTTCTGTTTTCATATTCTGAAAACTAAACTAATATATATATATATATATATATATTAGGGCTGTCAATCGATTAAAATATTTAATCGCGATTAATCGCATGATTTCCATAGTTAACTCACGATTAATCGCAAATTAATCAAATTTTTTTAATCTGTTCTAAATCTACCTTAAACCTGAGAGCTTTGTGCACTTTGTGCACAAAGATGCACTGTTGTATTAATATGGGTAGTAGCTATTATCATTAGTATGGGTAAGTATTTGGCCATTGGTAATATTGTTATTATTGCTACTAGTTACTGGGAATACACATCTCTCAGGCTGCACTGTGTGAAGTTAATTGGTGCGATCCTCTACATCTCTCCAGCCACAGACAGGAGAAGCTGCGTGCATGCTCTCTCCCCCCTCTCTCTTTCTCTCTCGGTATCTCTCTCTCTCTCGCGTTCCCGTTCTCCGTCTGTCCCTCTCTCACTGCCTGTCTGTCTCGCTCGCTTTCTCTACCTCTCTCTCCCTCTCTGTCTTCCCCCCCCCCTCCCCCCCCCCCCCCCCGTTCTCCGTCTGTCTGTCTCTCACTCTCTCTGCCACGGTGAAAGACGAGACAGACGGGGAGAGCTGACGCGCTCCCTCTCTCTCTCTCACCCAAAATGCGGGACATCTTCTCAATTTTAAGCTGAAATTGCCATTATAACAATTTTCTTCCTCCTTTTCTGCTCACGGAGGTTTCTTTCTGCTTGATATCAACGTTACTGCTTCCTGATTTCCAAAACTACGGCGCGGACCAAGGCTCAAACATCACAGAACGTGCATGCGTGACATCACTGATAACATCTCGAGTGGCATCACTGATGACATAACAATTACTCTCCGACATCACTGGTGACATCACAATTACTCGAGTGACATCACTGGTGAGATCACCATTAAAGATGAAGATGAGTCGACAGGCTCGTCACCATGGTGTGCCTGACCACAGAACTGATCGCTAAATCTAGCAAGCACTTCAAAAAGAAAATAAGCCACACCTACTCCCTCTCACAGTACCTCCAGAGACTCACACATCTCCACTTCTCCAACAGGAACATTGAGGATATCAGCGACCTCTCCATGTGTAGAAACCTCACTGTTCTCTACCTGTACGACAATCACATCACACACATCTGCAACCTGGGCTTTGCCTCCAACCTTACCCGTCTGTACCTGCAGAACAACAACATCACCCAGATAGGCAAGCTCTCCAATCTGCAGAAGCTGTCCAAGCTCTATCTGGGTGGAAACTGTATTGCAGTGGTGGAGGGATTAGAGCAGCTCAGAGAGCTGAAGGAACTTCACGTGGAGAACCAGAGGCTGGCACCAGGGGAGAAGCTGCTCCTGGAGCGCAGGACTCTCCTCTCCCTTGCTGGCTCTCTCTGTGTCCTGAATATCAATAACAATAACATTGATGAGATCAGGGAGCTGGCTACGCTGAGAGAACTCCAGCATTTCTCTGCTGCTGACAATCAGCTGAATGACGTGGAGGAGTTGGAGGATGTATTCAGCCACTGGCCTCAACTACATCAAATGGATTTGAGTGGAAATCCTGTGTGTAAAAAACCCAAGTACAGAGACCGCCTGATCATTGTGTGCAGAAGACTGGCCGATCTCGATGGGAAGGACATTCATGAGATATGCAGAGAGCTCCTTATTAACCGGAAAGCATCGAAAGAGGCAAAGACCAAAGTAAAGGACAAACAAGTTCTGTCGAAAGAAAGAAAGTGGGCAGGTCACTGGCATCTATGAGATAACTGATGACATCATCGCTGATGACATCATCACCAATTACATCACAATTGCTCGAGTGACATCACTGATGGCATCACAATTGCACAAGTGACACACACCAATGCCCGTGTGCAATTTCAGATCTGCACATGTCTTCGAGCCTGTTATTTGAGTGAGAGCATAGCAGTGATTCATGACAGTCACTGATGGTGTCATAGACATTGTGACATCATCGGTGATGCAGAGGCTATAAGTAGGACGGGTAGAGTAACCTCAATCATTTCATGTGAGTCATTCCATGTGATGGGCACTGCACTAGTATGGAGAAGTTTGTAGACAACCTCATTGAGGATGAAGCTGAGAGAGAGATTCTTTTTGGTAAACCCACCTGCTTCATCATCGTTGGGAAACCAGGTGTTGGCAAATCCACATTGGCCAAACGAATAGCAGAATCCTGGAAGTGTATCTTGATTGATGATACAGAACTACTCAAGACACACATAAAAGATGAAACTAAACAAGGGATAGAGCTGTTTGATATCTTATCTAAGGGGAGAAGTATACCAGAAGACATGGTGGTCCAGCTGATTATTGCCAGGCTTAACTCACCAGATGTGGAACACTATGGTTATGTATTGAGCTGCTTGCCTGGCATGTCTGAAGAGTGTCTGAAGATACATGAGCAGATTGAGCTGATCAAAAACCACAGCCTAAAACCTGATTTCATCATCAACATCAAGTGTGGGGACAAGGACTTGATCCAGAGGTTGTCAGGTCTGAGGCAGCACCCGGAGACAGGCCAGTTGTACCTCAGGGAACAGTGGAACCGCGAGAAGGTAAACACCAAGAAGAAGGACAGAGAGGATGTAGTGGAGAATGAGGAAGAGCAGGAGAATGAACTCCAAAAGGGCATAATCGACCAGATGGTGTGGACGGAAGAGAATTCAGCCGAGAATGCTTCTCTCAGGATCAACACTTACAAGGATACTTTGCACAGACCCCTGGAGGAATACATGGCTGACCACGACCCACTCTACCTGTTTGAGCTGGATGGGAACAACAGACCTGAGGAGCTGCACTTGTCTGTAATGTCCCATCTGGAATTCATGGCAGTGAAGCGTGTCTCTGTTCCTGTCCGTCTCCACCACGATGACGATGAAGAATTTCCTGATCAGATTGAAACAGATGAGCTGATGAGAATAGTGTCTTCCTCCAAGGCAGTGGCCCCTGGCTTCAGGTGGAGAAGGAGCCGCTGGGGTAGAACCTGCCCTGTTGCGCTGAAAGAGGGCAAGGCCATTCAGGGCAAGCCTGAATTATGTGTGGGCTTCCAGGACAAGATGTACATCCTTTCATCTGAGGAGGCCTATAAGAAGTTTGTTCTAACCCCCCGGCACTACTTGCTTCCTCCAATGCCCAGTTCCCCTTGCAGGGTATCCATTATTGGGCCCCCACAGGCAGGTAAGAGCACCCTATCCAAGCTTCTATCCCAACAGTATGGAGCATTGGTGCTTGACATGGACGAGCTGATGCAGCCGGGCCTGGTCAAGCTGGAGAAGGACAGGCTGGAAAAAATCAAAGAAGACACCACTCAGATCGCCATAGAGAAAATCAAGATGAAGATGGAAATGGTTGGCACACCCGACTCATTTGAGGTGACTGAAGATCACCCAGAGGTGAAAGCCATGGTGCTTTCTGCACTGGAAGAAGATGAACAAATGACCAGAGCACCTCTTTCTGATGCGGATGTTTTAGAGAAACGTATAAAAGAGATTGAAGACGCGGATGGAGATGCAGAGGTGAGAACTGGCTGGGTGCTCGACAACTTCCCCAAGAACCGCTCCCAGCTGGTCACCATACAGGAAGCCGATAATGGAATCCTTCCAGACTTCCTCTTCTGCCTCAAAGACAGTGAAGGAGGGACCATATTGAGGAGACACTATGAGATGAACAAGGAGACTGTGGACAAGGCAGTGAAGAAGAGGTTGCAGGAGGAACAGTCTGGGAAGGAGAAACATGACTTGGTCAGCTGTAAAGAGCAGGAATCACATACTAGTCTAGAGACAGTTGCTGAAGAAACGTATGGAAACCTGGACCAAACTGACACAGACAGCAGATCATATCCTGTCACCTTCAAAAAAGAAGATGATCTGGTACTGCCTGATAAGTGGGAGTTAGGTTATCCAGATGGCCCGGAAATGAATGACTATAAATTGCAGCTGAAGCAGTTTGCATTAGAATGGGAGTGCATGGAGCCTGATTTAACTGTCAGCTACTCAGTACTGGAGATTGGCGGCAAGAGTACTGAGGACCTGTTTGAAGAGCTCCTCCAACAGATGATGAAGCCGTTCAAGTATGTGTCCCGGGAGCTAACAGGAGTTGACCTGGAGGATGAGGAAGAGGATAGACAGGATAGTCAGGCCCTAGCAGAGCTGGAGAAAGCAGAGAGAGCGCTGGAGAAAGCAGAGGATGCCAATGAGGACAGTGATGCAGCTGAGGGAGACACTGAAGAGGACACAACAGCTCAGAGATTATTGGGAGATACCGGTCACTTCTGCCCTGTGGCCTTAAAAGACCGTGAAGTCCTGTGGCCCTGTACAGACAAAATCGCAGCCAAGTACCGCGAAAAGGCCTATTACTTCTCCAGTTCGGAGGCCATGCAGCGCTTCCTTAAAAATCCTGAGGAATTTGTTGCACAGGCCGAGCCTCTGAAGCCCCCAGCCCTGAGGGTCTTTTTGCTCGGCACGCGAGGGTCAGGCAAGACCACTAATGGTGAGTGGCTGGCCCAGCAGCTGGGCGTCTTCTACGTTCAGCTCAGGGAGAAGCTACAAGAGCTCATCCTGGCCAAGACACAGAGCCGAGTGCTCCCCAACGATGAGGCAGATGCTCCGGAGGAGGCTCCTGAGGAGCTGGAGGCCCTGATGAAGGAAATCGAGGGCGAGGACGAGCAGAAGACAGAGGACGACCCTGTCAATGAACCTGACATGGAGGAAGAGCAGGAAGTGGCAATGACCGAGGATGAAGATGCCATCAGAAGATACCTGTCTTATGGAGAATCTCTGCCTCAAGCAATCCTGGATAAGGTGCTTGCACCGTACTGGAAACAGGAGCCATACAAGTCCACAGGTTTTATCCTGGAAGGCTTTCCTCGAAGTGCTGATGAGGTGCAGTATATGCGGGAGCAGCAGCTCTTCCCTGATGTTGTAGTTATCATGGCAGTGGATGTCATGGACATGGTGAGACGCTTGTTGCCACTTCACCTGGAAGCCTGGCGAGAACGCAAGAACCGCCGTAAAGCACAGCAGAAACTCATCCGTGACCTACGTCTGAAGATTCGGGAGAACAACATTGCCAAGAGAAGGGCTGCATTCATGACAGAGCAAGCTGGAAAAAAGACCAGGGACAGTGAGGACGAAGACGAGGAAGATGAATACATGGAGGAAGAGTGGGAGGCCATACTGCAGGACGAGTTCCCTCCTGACGAGGAGAGCGAGGTCACTGAGAGTAGGGAGACTGAGGAGGCAGCTACTGACCGGCTGGAGATACAGATAGTGGAACGTTTTGAGGTGGACAACAACAACCTCAAGATTTTGATGGAGTTCCTGAGTGAAACAAACACCCCCCAAGTGTCAATCAGTGCATCCCGTAAGCCACGGATTGTGCGTTACCAGCTGCTCCAGAAGATCCAGCCCCTGCTGACCAACAGGGAATCACTCTTCCAGAAATGCCAACCCATCAGTGAGAGTCTGGCACGTAAGATACTGTACTCCTCCTACAAGTTCCACAGTGCATTTGGCTGCTGGGACCCTGTCAAGTACACAGAAGGAGACTTGATCCAGCCACTGCAGGGGCCACTCAATGCAACATACCCTCTGCTCTTCCACCAGTATATCTACTTCTTTGTATCCAAGGCGACTCGCAGCACATTCATGCTCAACGTCATGAAGTACCTTAAGCAGCGCAAACCCCACCCCTCCCTCCCCATTAAACTGGCTGTCATTGGACCGCCCAAGTCTGGAAAAACCATCGTGTCAAACGTGTTTGCTCACAAGTATGGCTTGGTGCGGCTGTCCATCGGCGGTGCTATGCGCATGGTCCTGAACACTCGTACCGAGCTGGCTGTCCAGATGAAGGAGCACCTTTCCAAGGGCCTCGTCGTGCCTGATGAACTGGCTATTCAGTGTCTGGAGGTGGCGCTCATGAGTTTAGTCTGCACCACCAGAGGGTACGTGTTGGACGGCTTCCCAATGACACTTAAGCAGGCTGAGATGATGGAGGCTCGGAGTATCATCCTCATGACAGTCGTGGAACTGGGGATGGACACGGTGGAGATGCTGGAAAGAGGCCTGATCGACAAGATAAAGCCCAACAAGCCTCACCTGATGCATGATAGTTCAGAGATCCTCCGTTTCCGTAACTCCCATTACAAGCAGGAGATGGAGCATGTGAGGCGACACTTCCAGCAACAGTACAAGAACTGGATCCTGCTGGATGGGCTAAAGAGCAAATGGTGGGTCTGTAACAGCGTTCTAGAGGAGATCTGCATCAATATTAAACATATCCACAGCTACCTGGAGAGGACTCACAGCGGCCAGGCAGCTTGCATCCACAAGCTGTGCATCACCCCCAAGGAGCTGCAGTCTCGTCTGGGAGAGTTTGGTCAGTACTGCCCTGTCTGCCTGGCTCTACATCACCACCTGCTGGACACCTCACATACTGCATCCCTGGCACTGGCAGCTGAATACAATAGACACTACTACAAAATGTGCTGTGGAGACCATTTGGAGCGGTTCCTGGCCACTCCAGATCAGTTTGTGGTTCCTGGCTGCCCGCACACACTCCCACAACCACACTTGCTGCCAAGGAAGCTGACTGAGGTTGAGGTGAAGAACAGTTTCCCACAGCAAGTTGAGATGAAGGGATTCTGCCCCGTCACTTACCTGGATGGAAAGCAGAGGTATGAAGCCCTGGTTCGAGGAAACATGGGATATGCTGTGGAATACCGGAGACAGATCTACATTTTTGAGACAAAGCAGAAGCAGGACACGTTTCTAATGGTTCCTGAAACCTACTGGGACCAGAAGCTGCCCAATAAGCTTCCTCCTGTCCGTGAGCCTGTACAGGTCACCTCTCTCCCAATGTTGGGTTACTTGGAACATGGTGTGGCAGAAGCAGTCATCAAGGCCATGACAGCTGTTGGGTGTCTCAAACCAAAGTATCCCTTCCTCTGTGTGCAAAGATCGGCTCTCCTCTACATGGCCTGTTATCTCAAAGCGTTCAACCACAAGAGCTCAGAGTCCACCCGCCAAAGGTACAAAAAGAAGCTGGCGTTGTTTGAAGAGAGCTGTGCACTCATTCCCTACCTGGGCTCCACCATGACAAGGAAATACAGGCCACCTAGTGAACATCCCATTGGCTTTGAGTATAAACTGCACAAGTTCCTGAAATTGAGAGATCTGCCAGGAGTTAATAATGGTGTGCCGTAGCATGCAACCCTGGTAATCCTGGCGAAGGAAAGCATTGCAGGCATAGTGTCGGAGAGGGAGGGAGACTCTGAAATGACACAGACAGCAGACAAACCCGGTAAAGCACTGTTTATTTCATTACATGGCTGTGTGATGTGAACAATGTGAAAGTGAAACAATGATCAATGCTGAAGCAGGTGGCGTATTATGCTTTTGTGTCCTGGCAGACGTGGGGGCACGGACCGTGAAGAGTCCCGGCGAGGGGGGGCTGTAGGCGACAGCAGCGGCGTGCCGAGCACCAGTGGCAGGGATCCCACTGTGTTCAGCACCAGTGGCGTGCATCCCCAGCACTCGTGCACTGACCAACGTCCTGCAAAAGCACAGGGAGGCCATGGTTGCAATCAGTGGAATTGCAAAAGGCCTCAGAATGATGGAGGCAATAAAGAATTTGTCAGAAATTGCAAATGCAAAATATCTTGATAGAAGGTGAACCTGAATATGTTGTCTTGTGTTCTCTCACCTCACAAAATCTGCATCACACTGTATATCATTAGTTATGTGTCAAGACTTGGGCAAGTCAGGCTTTTGAGATGACACCTTCCTCCTGGGCAGGAAGGCTTCGACCCTAGTCCTCGCCATGGAGCACTATTTGTCATCCAAACCTTAACCCCAACCAACTGGCTACCAGTGCCTAAACCTAACCCCAAGGTGTCACTGACTTTTGCCTAACCCCAAACGCCCTCACTCCCCTGTGCCTCACCGCAACTGCGGAGGAAGGGGAGGAAGGCTAGAGGGGCTGGAAGGCTCCAGCAGGAGGCTTGTGTAGCTTAACCACAGCATCCAGCCTTACCTTCTCACAATTCTTTGCCTGGTTTCCAAGAAATCAAGGTCATGTGAGCAGCGTCACCGTTAGATGCATGCGCATAGGCTCTGACGCCGTCCTAATCTGCATTGAGAAATCATGAAGAGATTTCTCAAGCAAAAATCATGTTGTTCCCTTCCGAATGACCCGTTTTGACCTCCCGAATAAACGAGAAAAACATGAAGGCGCAGAAAAACATGAAGACAAGGTAAAGGCTGCTGCTTATATTACTGACATTGTAATGATACAAAGTGGGTTGAAAATGAGCAAAGCCTTATGTCAAGCAGCGACTTCAGTTCAACTTTTAAATAGAGCCAGATAAGCGGCGGTACAGTTATCGAATATCGATATCTAGACATGAAACTTAGCAGCGCAATTATTGATATACATCGATATTAAGTAATGTAACTAGATTATGAAAGACTAGACTGCATTGTAGTTCCTAAACTTGCCAAGGTGGAGACTGGAGATGATGCGCCACTTGTTCTCTTCTCCCTACTTATACTCCCACCACTTATAAAGCCTCAGCCAGGAAGGATTACATCACTGATGACATCACAATTGCTCAAGTGACATCACTGATTACATCACAATCGTGACACACACCACCTCCACAGTCCACACCACCCACTTAGCCAATTTGAATTAAAAGCGTAACTAACCCCTAAAACAAAATTTTCAGCTTTTAACCAATGGCTTTTGAGGTGGTGGGGGTGGTGTGTGAAGGATTCTGGTCAAAATCTCCACATTTGGGACTAAACTGTTAGAATTGTACAAACTGTAGCCTATCATTTTCAGGTGCAAGAGTGCCTCTATGGTGGCCATTTTGTTTTTGTTTTTTTTGCCCTCCGAAATGGCCGATTTGGTTCACCGTTACGTAGGTCACGGTGAGTGGGGAAGCCCCCTTCCCCATGTGAAAAAAATAATAATGTCATCATTACCTAATGCCAGAGCCATATAATAGAGTTGCAATATCTCATTTCACTCCAATGGACCAGGTTTTTGTTGTTGCAAGGATTAAGCAGGGCTGTCCGTTTGTGAGGTACTTTTGAAAGGGTCAGACGTCTAAAGAATCAAATTGTATGTTATCAGCTTTATTTTCTACATTCAAATGTAGTGCGAGCCCCCTTCCTGGCTGCAATATTTTCCCCCCCAGGAGCAGAGACAAGGACGGGTCATGCAACAGGCCGTTTTGCCAAAAATGTGGGGGGTAAGCCCCCTTTTAAGAAGAAGATATAAACACATTACACATCAAATTAGGTCAACAAACACTTTGATGACGT
The DNA here is from genome assembly GCF_964638095.1 of Poromitra crassiceps. Taxonomy (NCBI): domain Eukaryota; kingdom Metazoa; phylum Chordata; class Actinopteri; order Beryciformes; family Melamphaidae; genus Poromitra; species Poromitra crassiceps. The sequence goes on along the minus strand of NC_139631.1, from coordinate 5,990,725 downwards.
CAACTCGGACAAACCGAAGCTCTGAAATTATACCAGAATTTTCGACGTGTAATTCCGACCTCGACAACCGCTCAATTATTTTTTTACAGCTCGACGCTCATTTTTTCCCGAGTTGTCTTGAACGTCTTTAGTGTTGTCTGAACGTCTTTAGTGTTGTCTGAACGTCTTTAGTGTTGTCCTCGATGGACGTTGTGTAAAACTGCTGCTTTAGCTTGTATAGTTATTTCACATATTCAATGAACTCAAGTATTTTTCTGTTCCGGGCAGCATCAGTCAATACCAGGGAGGCTGTCTTAAGCGGACTGAAAGAGCTCGTTCAGGCCATTTCCAACATGGATTATTTCCTCTCGCTGCGAGGACGACCCCTGACCCCTGACGACCCTCACCTCTGACCCCTGTAGACCCCTGACTGTTATCACCACTGCATGAAGCAAGCTCACCTGAACGTGGGTTTTGAGCATTGTTCGTGTCATCATCATCATCACTGCCCAAACCCACATCATTTTTATTAATTTTTTTTATTTAACCTTTATTTATACAGGTGAATCACCTTGGCCCAGTAGTTTAAAACTTTTAATCCCTATCTGATCGGATCAGATTTGGATTTTGGGTAGTTCAAAACCAAAAAACAGGATTAGGATCACTTTGATATCCGATCAGATCAGGAAATCAAATCCAAGCTTTAATCTGGATCAAATCTTCAAAACGGGTAGTTCAAAGCGACAACACAGGATTGGGATCAGTTTGATCCCAAAAAACTGGATTATCTTGATCCCACCAGAGGGGTGGATTTCCAGTGGATTACCAGAGCAAAATGTACTATACAATTTATTTAAAAATATGTTTCAATATAAATAAGATGGCAAAGTTTGTTAACTGAAATAATAGACAATTTTTAGCCTTCATGGCAAATAAATTAAATTTTTCATTTTTTGGTCACGTTTGTGGTGGACTATTTTGTTTTCAACCAAATGTTGATGACATAAATGTTTATGCTCATAAAAGTATCACAACAAAGATTGTCAATCACAAATGTAATTTAGATTAAAGAAAAAATATCTTCAACAAAAAAAAAGTCCATCATCTGTCATCACCTTTCAAAGGTAATTGCGGACAATAGCATCTCGCATTGCACCACCACTCAGTCTCTCATTTAGAGGGAAATCCATAGGTGGGCCTAGATCATCAGCAGGTGCAAGGGGCTCTGGGGGATCATCGATGTCAGAGAGGGGGACTCTGCGATGGACAGCGATATTGTGTAGCACAATACAAGCCAGTGTTATGTTATGTTAGAATTCAGCTACTCAAAGCACACCTGGATGATCCAGCTGCCTTTGAATGAATGTTTTTTTGTTGTTACCCTAGTGGGAGTATTTTTTTTAATTACAATTCCATTATGATTTTATGTCCTTTATGTATTTAAAAATATAATTAGACATTATAGATGTCTCTGCAATGTGGTCTCTTGTCTTCCTTGTATTATCTTTCATATCCACTAGATGGAGATCGGTAGGATTAAAGCACTGATATTCAGGATCTAGTAATCTTGAAAAGTCTGAAACTGGATCAGGGTGATCCTATCCTGAATTGCTTTGAAATACTGGGACAAAATCTGGCCAAGTTGTCTGATCCTGGATCACAGAAAATGGGATTTCAAAATCTGATCGGATCTGATTAAGATTAAAAGTTTTGAACTACTGGGCCCTGGAGATCTGGATCTCATTTTTAAGTGCAACCTGTTCCGTTGAACTTGGGTCTTGTAGTATCTGAGCCATGTACGGCTTCTGTGCTGACTTGTTGGAGAACTTGCTGACTTGTTGGACAACTTGGACAAGTTGTGTCATCGGACGCACGTTGTCCAGCCCATCCTCGACCTGGGTGTCAATCTTGTAGATGTGAGCGCTGAGATATTTAAAATATCCAAAGCCGGTGTGTAAGATGCAGACGACGACTGTGATGACCAAAACTATAAACGTGAACAAGGAGACCCCCGATAACAAAGGTTCGTCGAGCTCATAGAGGGAGAAAAAAAGCCAGCTGAGACAGAGAATGGGTGCGACCAGCACTTGGTTGACCGCAGCCGAGTGGATCTTCTTGTCCAGTTTGGTAGGCAGGTAGGCGTAGTACATGTTGTACCTGTCCACTCGGTTCTTCAGCAGCATGTACATGATCCCGAAAGGCAGGATGAGTGGGCAGGTGATACTGTAGGTCATGACCACAGTGAAGATGCACATCACCCTGGCGTACGCCGCTCCAAACTCAAACTCGTACGCTTGGTGCCTCATGACGTTCTTGCGCTCGGCCTTGGAGCGAGTCAGGCAAAGACGGATCATGTACAGAAACCAACCAGGGATCCTCAGCAGCTCCATGATGTTACCAACGAACGCAGAAGCGATGACGTAAGTCACATAGAAGGCTCCGCTATCAGGAGTGTCCACACACTTGACTCTCCCAGCAAGATGGGTAAACCTCCTGAACAACTTGAACAAACTTTTGATTCCCAGGGAGGGCAGCAAGAGAACCATGACGATTAGGAACGCGTAGCATTTAAGCATCGTGATCCTGTTCTCTCCTGACCGAGTCCAGTGATTCTCGAAAACGACAGAGTAGTACACAATGGTTGGGAGCAGGGCAGTGGAGGCCCACAGCATGAGGGTGGGTAAGAACTGGGTGAGGAGGACCGGAGTATTTTCATAATTTAATAATGTGTCCAGGGTGGAGATGATGATGGACGGTGTGGTGAGGAAAAAGAGGATTATAGAGAGAAAAAAGTTGATGATGAACCAGCGGAGCCACCAGATGACTCCTCCCACATGCAGATGCTGCCAGTAGACATTTAGTGGATCGGGCGCGTAGGTGACGGTCCACTTGTCCGTGTTGAGCTTTTCGCCGATTATAGAGTCCTGCTTTGTCGCACAGTGACACCACATCCACCTCTCCAACTTGGACTTCCTGCTCACAGCGTTAAAGTCCTTCATGATGACAGCAGCCATGGTCTCATTCTCGAAGGTGACAAAGGCCATCCCTAAGGGTTTGTCGTAGACCTTCTGTTTCGCCACCCGACATTCCTCCCTCAGCTTTGCCTCCAGCTTGGTGTAGTAGCTCAAAGCCTCTTCCTGCTCACAGCATTTCAAGACGCAGCAGCAGCAGGACTTTGGGTTGACCATGGTGTGGATATCCCCCTGGCTGAGCAGGTGACAGAAGAACTTCTTGTTGCGATGTGTCTTCTTCCATTCGGCCTTGCTGCACATCAGCTCGTCCACGTTGTAACAAATGTGGGTGTCTAGCACGACACAGTTTTCATACGCCTGCTCAAAGTGCTGCTTTAGGTCCTCCTCCTTTGTAGTTTTGGATATTCTGTTGAGAAATAACGTGCGGTTCACCTTGTCATCTTCTCGGTACTGCATCATGGATGTGTGTCGCCTCATGCTGTACAACGTCAGTAACAGGAATAGGACCGCCATGATGCTGTGCAGCCATAGACGTTTATCACCGTCATGTAAATTCGCTATAGTGGTACGGCCAAAACTGTAGGGATTTCTTTCAGTATTCACTTTGTTTCCGGAGAAGTTAACGGGTAAGACGATGCCCAAAGTGAGCACCCCCACCACTACCAGCAGGCCGGTGATGTGGCGCTGGAAGGACAAATAATGCACCGCATCCTCGCCACACTTCTGCCTGATCTCATCGTCCCTGAGGCGGTAGATGGCGTTCAGCCAGGAGCAGAAGCCTGTGTCAATGCCAATGGCCGCCGCGCTGCCAACGGAGTTGGGGCGCTCGAAGGATTCGACCGTGTCCGATGTCATGGCGTCGGGAAGGTATTCCGGATCGCCCATGTGGTCTGCCGCGCACATTTCCATAATTCTGTCCGTGTCCGTCACCAGTGCGAGACGACCATAGTCCCATGTCCTTCGCAAGACGGCAAATACAAACAGCAGCAACATGAATAACACAAAGTATAAGGTTAGTGCAGCGGGCACGCCCCTGTAGGGTAAGCCCAGCAGCAAAGTGCTGGGTATTCGGGCGCTACTGCAATCGTCGTTCGTTGAATTCATTGCGAAAGTGTTGACAGGTAAGCAACTAGTCTGTAAATGAGAAGAGCTGACCAAGTTCCCCCTGTATACACGTTAGGCCAATTGTGACATAATGCCTAGGCCTATTATGTCATCATAGCAGCTGCACTGGGTTGCTTCTTTCTCAATTTGAATTCAAGTTAAATTCAATCGCTTTATTGGCATGAATGTAGTAAGAACAATTTTTGCAAAAGCAAAGTATAATTTGAAATATTTGGACAATACACAGTTGTGATGACATCATTGATGAGATCACTCACTGATTACATGATTACCAATGACATCACATTGGCCCGAGTGACAAATCAGGGCTTAAAACTTTTTCTGTTCACGAGGGCATTTAGGGCAACATTCATCTGTAATTACTATAGGACAAGCCCCCGTGGGAGTTGGACGCGGATTGTGTTTGTTTACTAATATGACATTATCAGAACGGTGAAGCCGCTTCGATAAGCGGCTTCACCGTTCTGCACAATACAGCACAAATACAATACAATATAAAAAATATTAGAATTAATAATAAAAGACATTGGTAAAACAATAAACACAGAGATAAACACAATAAGATGGAGTCGAAATGACAACTCAGCTCGAGTCGAAAGCCAGAGAGTAAAGATGTATTTAGTAGCGAATTGAAAGACTAGTGACAGAGCAGTTCATATGTGGACAGGCAAGACTAGGGACACAGCAGTTCATATGTGGACAGGTAAAGACAGGGACACAGCAGTTCATATGTGGACAGGTAAGTTGTACCACAGAGTAGGGGGCAGCCACCGTGAACGTGGTTCCCGATTGGAGCAGTACCTGTTACACAGTGCCCGTTCCCCTCCCCCTTGACATCACTGATGATGTCACAATGAAGTGCTTTAGTGACATCACTGATGCAATTGTGATTTAAATCAGTGTCTGTACGTCTATTATGTCTGCGCACAATTGCTTAACTTTGCATCACTGATGACATCACTCACTGATGACATCACAATGATTGTGCGCAGACATAAATACATACATACATACAACTACATACATATATACAGACACTCACCAATGCATCACTGATGATGACATCATCATCGAGTGCTTTAGTGACATCACTGATGATGACATTTTGACATCAATGTCATCATCAGTGATGCAAAGTTGCATGTCTGCGCACAATTGCCCAACTTTGCATCACTGATGACATCACTCACTGATGACATCACAATGATTGTGTGCACAGACATACATAGAGACAGACAGACACTCCTATAATTATAGATAGCTTGAGTGCTTTACTGACATCACTGATCAGGGATGCAAAGTTGAATGGCTGTGCACAATTGCTTAACTTTGCATCACTGATGACATCACTCACTGATGACATCACAATGATGTGCGCAGACATACAGACAGACAGACAGACAGACAGACACTCCTGGAATTATAGACTAGTGCAATTACCCGTGGGGCTATAATACCCTCATAGCCTTAGACTGATGACATCACTGATGACATCATCCCCGACAGGAGTGTCTGTCTGGTTTGATGACATCACAGTTGGCACTTGTGCGCAGACATACAGACATGACATACAGACACTGCTGGAATTGGGCAGACATACTGACACACTGACACTTGCGCAGACATACTGACAAAAAGACAAACTGACACATGGACGCTGCTGGAATTATTAGTATAGATGACATCTTCACCGATGACATCACAATTGCTCCTTGTAAGTGATTTGTGACAGAGAGTGATGACATCACAGTTGCTTAAGTGACATAACTGGCATCAGTGATGACATCATCAGTGATGATGTCACGGGATGATGTCACGCATATCTGGCTGCAGCTATATAGCTGTCTATATAACACACTCCGCAGCACCATATGAGTGGACTACAATCACAAACCCATGACATTAGTGGTAGCCCTGCTACCCAAGACCTCCACAGAATCGACATGGCGACATTTCGACAGCCACCACCAGCCCAAGAGAACCTTCACCAGATCCATGTGCGGGCTTCAGATGTGTCTCTGCAGCTCAAAGCAGTGGACCACTGTTTGGCTGCTGACGGAGGACAGGCTGGCTTGCTGGACCACAGCTCCTCAGAGGACTGCTCTAAGGAGAAGCTGGATGAGAGGATGTCCCTCAACAGCTGCAGCACACCCATGTGCCGCATCTGCTTCCAGGGCCCCGAACAGGGGGCGCTGTTGAGCCCGTGCCGCTGCAGTGGTTCGGTACGCTGGAGCCACGAGCCCTGCCTCATCAAATGGATCAACGAGAGAGGAGGAGCCTGGAGCTGCGAACTCTGCTACTACAAATACCATGTGATCAGGATCAGCACCAAGAACCCCCTGCAGTGGCAGCCCATCTCCATTACAGCGTTAGAGAAGTTGGGGATTGCATTAGTGGGTTTCGGCACCGTCTTACTGATGGCCATGCTCCCCTTGGTCATCTGGTTATCGCTCATCCCCTATGACGAATGGCAACGGCAGGACATGCTCGTATTGAGCTACAGCATTTCTGTCTTGATGTGTGCATTTGGCATAGTCTTGATCATCATTGCCGGTCCAGAAGTGTTTAGTATGTTCCACCGATGGCAGGCGGTCAACAAGAGATGGAAGGTCCTCAACTACCATAAGGCTTCCGACCTGAAGGAGCAGCAGAAGCCTGGCTCCACTCAGTGGACATCCAGCCCTGCCTGAAGGTGACATCAGGATTCTGTCGAGAACAACTGGGCACCGAACGCCCCTCCCCCTCCCACGTTTTGTGACCGGCTGTCACTGACGCCACCCCTGTGACCACACGGTGTCACGATGATGAGGATTCCACGATGTTGCACACGATGGTGACGGATTCGGAGCCTCGCAGCAACACCGGGAACTCGCGGGAGTCTCAATGCATCCTTGTGTGTGTCTGTGTGGCCCATTATGATATCACTGATGACATTATCAGTGTGTGTGTGTGTGTGTGTGTATCAGTCTTGTCACAATGCCTCGTGTCTGTGTGTGTGACATCACTGATCAGTCTTGTCACAATGTCTCCTTGTGTGTGTGTTTGTGCGCACACTTATGACATCACGTTTGACATCATCGCTGATGAAATCACTACATCACATCATTAACTAATTAAAAAATCCGGCTCCGTCAGGTCACCCACACAGGTGCCCTTTACACACCATGAAAGTTTCAGCCCGATCGCACGTAAAACGGCATAGCTGTGGCCGGACACAGAAATTGCATCGCCCACATTCCCAATTATACTCAATCTATATAATTTTAGAAGTGTCCGTGTGTGTGTCTGTCAGTATGTCTGGCAAGTGTCTGTGTGTCAGTATGTCTGCACTATAATTCCAGCAGTGTCCGTGTGTCTGTTTGTCAGTATGTCAGTATGCAGGGCCGGCGCCAGAATGAAATGACGGGGCGGTTATAACGGGAGGGGGCTGATTTTTTTTTTTTTTTTTTTTTATATGATATTTTTATATCGTAAAACATAGGTTATATACCCGCTATGACTATTTCTGGACTTTTTAACCATAATAACCTCTGAAAAGCGCAAATAACAACCCAAGAAAGACTATTCAAAATCAAATAAAACATTTATTTCACAGCAGCAGATTAAGGCATTAATAGAGCTGAGCTTTGCATAACGTGAAATGCGGGACCTGTCTGGAGCACTCTGAACATATATGTCTATATGAAAAGTCATAGAATAAACAATTGCTGCAAAAATCGACAAAGAAATAAACAAAATAATAGCCAGTCAGTGCCAGGTTCATTCAATTAAAGAAATAAAGTGATCAGATGTGTTGTCTCCATCTTTCTGCTCATGGCATGCTGTGTGCTTGGGTGCAGCTGATTTGTCTCTCTCTCTCTCTCTGTGTGTGTGTGTGTGTGTGTGTGTGTGTGTGTGTGTGTGTGTGTGTGTGTGTGTGTGTGTGTGTGTTTTAATCACGTCATGATCACTACAACATGCAGTGAGGTTCAAATTTAATAAATAGCTACATCTCTGACACCTTGTGACAACCAAAGCATAGCAAATAGCGCTTCCCTGCCAATTCTGGAACAACAGAGCTATGTTTATAGGGGTTAGCCTACATCAGCTTAAACTGATCAAATTTGATGAAGACTGCAGAAACAGCAGCCGAAACATGTCAGGTACAAACATTGTCTAACTGGCCTTTATAGATGAACTATTCTAAAAAAAAATCTCTATATATTTTTTTTTTTTTCAAGTGAGGGGGCAGAAAATTGAACTGGGTGCAAAGCCCCCTGGCGCCCCCTCGTGGCACCGGGCCCGTCAGTATGTCTGGCAAGTGTCAGTGTGTCAGTATGTCTGTGCTATAATTCCACCCGTGTCCGTGTGTCTGTTTGTCAGTATGTCTGGCAAGTGTCTGTGTGTCAGTGTGTCTGTCAGTGTGTCAGTATGTCCACTATAATTCCAGCAGTGTCCGTGTGTCTGTTTGTCTGTTACTATAATCAGGGCAATCACCTAATTAAAAAATCCAGCTCTGTTAGGTCACCCGTAGGTGACCTAACCTGTGTGTGTGTGTGTGTGTGTGTGTGTGTGTGTGTGTGTGTGTGTGTGTGTGTGTGTGTGTGTGTGTGAGAGTGAGTGAGTGAGTGAGTGAGTGAGTGAGAGAAAATGAGAGAGGTTATAATGTAGGTGCATGAGAGAGAGAGAGAGCATGTGTTTGCTTCTATGTGTGTGTATGCGAGTGTGTCCAGCACTCCTCCCTTTCCTCTAACTCATACTTTCCAGGGTGACACCCCGAGGTGCCCAGCAGGGGTCCTGACAGTCAAATCATCTGCCCCCACCCCCACCCCCCAAACCTGGGCATTATGGGCTAATGGTAACCAGACCTCTCTCTCTCTCTCTCTCTCTCTCACCCCTTCACCTCCCCCCTGCATTCTCTCTATATCACTTCTGTCACTTCTTCACTTCCTCTACTCTTCTTTCTATCTCAATTCTCAATTGCACGCTCCATCCAACCCGCTCTCATTGCCAACCTGTCCTATGTTGATGTTTTATCAGGACCCTTCTTGCCCTTTGACCCTTGTCCTTTCTCATCAGAAATGGACGTTGCAGCAGAGGAACGCAGGTCGCAGGCGCCTGAGGGTGAAGGGGCGGGATTGGCAGACCTGTAGCGTCCCCGTCTTGCAAGCGAGAGAGAGAGAGAGCGCCTGTTTGACTCCCGAGCGAGCGAGGCACGTGTTCGCGTCTTCGCTGTTTCGCTTTTAATCCTAACCATAACCCTAAAGGTCTTTACACACACAGTCCGATTGTTTTCGTATGCGTGTTTTTTAATCCGTCATCTGAAAACACAGACGGGTCCCAGCTCGCAAAAATCTATTGACTGATGCGAAAAACGCATAAAATCCAACCTCGTCCGAAAACTTAAATGACGGACGTAATTGTCGGACTCGGTGTGTCAATGATGATTGACACAAATGAGGTCGTATTCTTTTTTTTTTTCGTGCGCCAATTTCGGACGAAAATACGGACATGGTGTGCAAAAGCTTTAACCGTAACATAGGAGGTGATGGCAATGAGAATGCGTTGGTCCATCCCGCTCCCTCTCACAAAATAGGCTCACAACAACCTACAAACAATGGGTTCAAATACAGCCAACCTCACAGGCACATCCTCCCTGTTAAGCTTCTGGAATACTCTTTGCGCCCAGCCAAGCGCATAGGGCGCGCGGCAAATATGACGTCATCGCACGGGGCGTGTCGGGGGGCGAGGCCTGAGCGCAGCGCGGCGCGTCCATGGAGATTTTTATATCAGCGCGTCGGGTTTTGCTGCCTGTGCCTGTGAGATCTCCGTGGTAGGCTATCAGCGGATATCTGCTGTGATTGAGTCCTCACCGTCGTAAAGTCGCCTTCAAAGCATGAAGTTAGATTATAACGAACTAGTGTGGCTTAGCCTTCCCAAATGTTGAGGGTCGTTTTTTAGAATTTAATATATAGAATTGGGAACGTTACATTCAATTCCATTCAGACTGCCTGGCACTGATCGCCGCCATTTCTGGAGCACTCATTATGTTCTGTTTTGGCCCGTGCAGAGTGCACGCGCCCTCCGTGGAGCCCCGCCTCCAGCGTGTGCGCAAAGAGTATGCCAGAAGCTTTACAGAGCCTTCATCCTCCCTGTTCCAGAGCCTTCATCCTCCCTGTTCCAGAGCCTTCATCCTCCCTGTTACAGAGCCTTCATCCTCCCTGTTACAGAGCCTTCATCCTCCCTGTTCCAGAGCCTTCATCCTCCCTGTTACAGAGCCTTCATCCTCCCTGTTCCAGAGCCTTCATCCTCCCTGTTACAGAGCCTTCATCCTCCCTGTTCCAGAGCCTTCATCCTCCCTGTTACAGAGCCTTCATCCTCCCTGTTACAGAGCCTTCATCCTCCGTGTTACAGAGCCTTCATCCTCCCTGTTACAGAGCCTTCATCCTCCCTGTTACAGAGCCTTCATCCTCCGTGTTACAGAGCCTTCATCCTCCCTGTTACAGAGGCTTCATCCTCCCTGTTACAGAGCCTTCATCCTCCCTGTTACAGAGGCTTCATCCTCCCTGTTACAGAGCCTTCATCCTCCCTGTTACAGAGCCTTCATCCTCCCTGTTACAGAGCCTTCATCCTCCGTGTTACAGAGCCTTCATCCTCCGTGTTACAGAGCCTTTATCCTCCGTGTTACAGAGCCTTCATCCTCCGTGTTACAGAGCCTTCATCCTCCGTGTTACAGAGGCTTCATCCTCCCTGTTACAGAGCCTTCATCCTCCCTGTTACAGAGCCTTCATCCTCCCTGTTACAGAGGCTTCATCCTCCCTGTTACAGAGCCTTCATCCTCCCTGTTACAGAGTCTTCATCCTCCCTGTTACAGAGCCTTCATCCTCCCTGTTACAGAGCCTTCATCCTCCCTGTTACAGAGCCTTCATCCTCCGTGTTACAGAGCCTTCATCCTCCCTGTTACAGAGCCTTCATCCTCCGTGTTACAGAGCCTTCATCCTCCCTGTTACAGAGCCTTCATCCTCCGTGTTACAGAGCCTTCATCCTCCGTGTTACAGAGCCTTCACCGTTTGATTCCTGCACTACATACTGTATATCACATATCCACTTGTTCATGTTCCCAAACCCTCTGACTGCACCGCACAAACTGCCCTGAGTCTGACGCTGGACTGTAGCTGCCTCCACAGGTTGGCCGACCTGCCCGGGAGCGTTGTCCCACGGGATTTCTTTCGCCCGTTTGAAACCCGAGGTCGCCCCCGAAGCGCGCTGACGTCCCTAAACCTCCCCAAACACTTTGTCGTCTAGCCTTACCAGCGCTTAAGCGGGCCTAAGTCCACACAGGCCCAGCAAGGTAATCCACCAGGAGACTGACGTGAGACGGCCTGAAATGGAGAGGGCTAGACTCGATGTGGACCATGCACACAGACGCACACACACACACAGACAGACACGTGCGCACACACACACACACACACACACACACACACACACGCATAGACACACACATTCATGCGCACATGTATGTGTAAGGGTGGTGGTGAAGCAGGCAGAGGCGTGTGTTATCCTACACTTTAGTAGCTGAGACTCAGGCGAGCAGGAGAACGGCGGAGAGGCCAACTGAATTGGCTCAGCTCTGGGTTTGTATGCCAAGGAGATGTTGAGATTTGAGATTAGACTATGTGTAGGCCTACGTCTGTGTGTGTGTGTGTGTGTGTGTGTGTGTGTGTGTGTGTGTGTGTGTGTGTGTGTGTGTGTGTGTGTGTGTGTGTGTGTGTGTGTGTGTGTGTGTATGTGTATGTGTGTGTGAGAGCGAGAGAGAGAGGCTGCCAGTCCATCACAGTTCTGATGCTGCCCTCAGGTCGTAAATATGAGCTTTATTAATTATTATTAAATAATAATAATATTATTTTAAATAAACAAACAAACAAACAAACAAACAAATCAATAAATAAATAAATACAATTTGTGATTTTTCTTTTGGTCTTTTCCAGTTGCCTTCCTCTGAGTGGGGCAGAGATACGTTATCATTGATGTCTACTGTGCACATGCTAAGACTGTCCGTATGCAGACAAAGCAGTGAAGTAGATGAAAACATGCACATCCATGGACCGAGACTTCGGGTAGGTGCAAAGCAGTGAACACCACTGGAAAACGAACTGAAATGGAAATCAAATTTCAAAATAAAACAAAAACTGACAAAAACTGTGAAACTTGAATTACTCTGTCTTGTAACTCCTGTTAGCTTTCTTTTACCCACACTGACCTCTGGACTGGAGCAGTGTTGTGTATCAGCCTCTGTTTGTCTGCGCGTGCGTGCATGCGTGCGTGCGTGCGTGTGTGTGTGTGTGTGTGTGTGGTTCCCTGGTGGGCAGCTGGTTGTTGTAGCACAATCAGCCCTGCTGGAGAGGGGAAGAAGTCTCCTCTCAACCAGAAGCCTTCCTGCAGATCTGTTACATTGCAGCTCCTCCAGTAGCCCTCCCCCCCCCCCCCCCCCCCCCCCCCCCCCCCCCCCCCCCCCCCCCCCCACACACACACACAGGTCAAACTGTGTCCACAAGCTCGTGGGTAAACAACAGGGACTGTGACTGGACACATGCTGGCGAGCGCTGGGCATCGCAGTGGGACAGGGGGCCACAAATCACTGCCAATTGCCTTCACTTTGATTCCCTCTTGGTCCCTTAGTAGTACTTAGTAGTACTAACTACCTTAGTAGGTGGTGTTTATTAGGGGTTCCAGCCCCCGATGGGCGAGGCCGCGCAGCAGGCTCGTGGCTAGTAGCACCACATTGTAATATTGAATGTTGAATATATATGTATTTTTATTGTTTGTTTTTTCTCTCTCTCTCTTTTCCTGTGTCCGCCTGTTCGTCTGTCCTGTTTGTGCATTGTTAAAAAAAAATGAAAATAAAATATTGGGGGGGGGGGGGGGGGGGGGGGGAGCTAGACCTGCAATCTTTTTCAGAAAAATAAGTTCTAGGAATTCTATATGTGAGAGTGACTAATTCTGCCTTAAAAAATTCTGCATTAAAATGAGAGACCCCTAAAATGCCTCCATTTTGAAATGTCTGAAAATTTGGAACAGAAAAAAAAGAGCTATAAAAGCTATCCTTCATTCATAAGCCAATTCCAAGTCCTATAGAAATACAGCACCTTAACTCTGTGAAAAACTGAATTAACACTGAACATTTGCAGATTCAGGTTTACACTCAATATAGCCATTGGGTTTGCCGAAAGCAGAATAAAGACGTATTAAAGCGCCTCGGGGTCGGCTTGGACTTTTGTCTTCTTTAGGTAGAAGATACATTTCCATCTGACACATGTGTCCCTCAACCCTGCATAAAAGAAAAGGTGTAAGTCAATGTGCATGACCCTGCATAAACACTTGCCATAAAAGTTAACACAGAGGATTTGAAGTGCTCCAGCTCCTTGATGTGGTCTCACTGATGATGACCTACCCAGATCTCCTCCTCCTTCTGCAGAGAGGCCAGCTGCTCCTCTACGGCTACTTCAAATCATCAAACCCCGGCAAGTATGACGCAGCTATTTCCGTGCGAGCGGAGTTACAATAGCGAGAGGAATGCTCGCAAAGCCATGGAGGAGGAAAAAAAAGAACCAAAAGGGGGATCTGGAATCTAGATTGAGTCATATAAAAGCTGGTGCATTAATCTCTGCTGGAGGTTTTCCTCTTGTGTCCTGGAACTCTTCCACAGGGCGGCGGGCGGGCGGGCGGGCGGGCGGGCGGGCGGGCTGCTGACCTCTGCGTCTGCGTGACCGCAGCTTTAATGAGCGGCCTCGACCCTTCGCCGCCGCCTCTCATTGGCTCCCTCGGTAAGAGCGAGGAGTCGGACTCTATATCTATATATCTATAAAGGATGTAGGGTGATGTGATCTACTGAACTAATCTTGTTCTTGGATACACAAGCTCCCGAAGTTTAGAATAAATCAGAAGAGATCCCCCCCCCCACCTCCCGCTCTCTGTTTTTGATCCTCTATTTTCGTTCCAAGATCCCACATGTGCTCGATATATCACTTTAGACTGTATCACCTTCTCCCTTTGTTTATCATCTCCTAGGATAACCATGTGGAATCCCCATCTTCTCCCCTTTCCCTTGTCTCCGGGATTTCCAAACGTATTTTACAAGCGACCAGTTACTGAGTCTAATGGTTTGCAGCAGCGGAGCTGGTAGCGCACATGATATCTTGAATGTAGCAATCAAAGAGGCATGCAAGATCTTGGTATTTCCGCTGGCTTACAGATGTGCTGGGGAGGACGAGTCCAGCTCCAGAAGCTGTAATCTCAGTTAAAGAAAGGAAAACTTCAAACAAGCAAAACATCTTATTGCCATGTGTCACTATTACAGACAAACACTCAAAGGGAACGAGTTGTATCAGTGGCAATCTGGGAACCCAGAGTCTATTTTTATTTGAAACACAGACTCTGGGACAGCCCTACCTTTTTTCCCGGCTTCCTGTACAGCGCGCCTCTCCTGCCACTGTCACTTCCTTTTCCGTGTCCGTGCTCCACTGTTTACAGTCTAAATAGCAACTTTGCACCGCGACTTTCCAGTAATTTTCCACTGGTGTTGCAAGACGAGTTGACGTCTTCTATGCAGTGTAACGTTATTAGCAAATAGCCGAAATGGACGCGGAAAAGGAAGTAACGGTGGCTTTTCCGTCACTTCCGCTTTCCTATTCCGCATCCGTTTCGGCTATTCGCTAACAACGTTAACGCATAAACACACTGCATAGAAGATGCCAACTCGTCTTGCAACAACAGCGGAAAATTACTGGAAAGTCACGGTGCAAGTTGCTATTTAGACTGTAAAGAGTGGAGCACGGACGCGGGAAAAGGAAGTGATGGTGGCAGGAGAGGCGCGCTGTACAGGAAGCTGGGAAAAAGGTAGTCCTGTCCCAGAGTCTATTTTTCAAATAGAAATAGACTCTGGGTTCCTAGATTGCATCAGCGGTGTTTACTGTGCATCTAAGCTTCAATAGCTTCGTTTGTTGGCTGTGTGATGCCAAATAAAGTAGCCTTACAGGTAACGAGCAACTGATTAGCAAAATGCTAATGTATCATGAACAAATAAATAGGCCTACATGTGCAGCATATTTGCTTGATATTATTCTGTGTTGATTTCTTTCTTCCTTGTGGTTCTAATCTACACTGTCAGACACGTCATACGCTGAGTTACAACCTTGGCAAAGTGAGTGAGTAGAGCGGTGAAAGAGAGTCCATTATTATTATCAAAGCATGCGGCACCTCCAAATGGCAGTGAGGCGGTGGGACTCATCCAGCACCATGTGTAGCAGCACCTGGGTGATGCACGTCAGCCATGTTTGCACCAGGATGCTCAGCACCATGTGTAGCAGCACCTGGGTGATGCACGTCAGCCATGTTTGCACCAGAGTGAGGGGGTGGGACTCATCCAGCAC
This sequence comes from Poromitra crassiceps, assembly GCF_964638095.1. NCBI lineage: Eukaryota > Metazoa > Chordata > Actinopteri > Beryciformes > Melamphaidae > Poromitra > Poromitra crassiceps. The sequence goes on along the minus strand of NC_139631.1, from coordinate 5,975,238 downwards.
CATGTGTAGCAGCACCTGGGTGATGCACGTCAGCCATGTTTGCACCAGAGTGAGGGGGTGGGACTCATCCAGCACCATGTGTAGCAGCACCTGGGTGATGCACGTCAGCCATGTTTGCACCAGGATGCTCAGCACCATGTGTAGCAGCACCTGGGTGATGCACGTCAGCCATGTTTGCACCAGAGTGAGGGGGTGGGACTCATCCAGCACCATGTGTAGCAGCACCTGGGTGATGCACGTCAGCCATGTTTGCACCAGAATGCTCAGCACACATCAGTTATCACAGTGGAGGGTTGAGGACTGAAAGTGCCTATAGAGAGGCAAAGTGAATGTCAGATGCTTATAAAAAGAGTTTTACTGGTACAGATATATTTAGAAACAGGAGAGATCGCATAACATTTCACTTGCACCAAAAGGTTAAAAAAAAATGCGGGTTTGAAGAAAATATTTTGTCGATGTTTTTTGTTTTGTCCGAGTGAAATATTCTATGGTCTCTCCCGATTATAGGGTTAGCTGAACCGTTTGGTTTGAACCAGTAAAACTCTTTTTATAAGCATTTTACGAAATGTCTATGGGAAAATAAATGGCGGATGAAAATCTCTGGTACAGTGCTGAAGCAGGAAGTGATGTTCCACTTTGGCTCTCTATAGCGCTGATTAGGTGGCCATGGAAGGATGGTCTGTGTGGGGATTTAACCAGAGCAGCGGGGTTACACCTCTACTCTTGCTATACGTGCAGATGAGATCTTTATTGACCACAGAGTCAGGTCCTCGCTTTAATATCTCATCCGAAGGACGGTGCTCACTCGCAGGACGAGTCCCTGTCTCTGCCCGGGGGCATTGGGGGATGGGGATATTTATTCATGAGACAAGAGGGAAGAGGGCGCCTCCTACTGGTCCTCCAACACCACATCCAGCAACCGTGGTCTCTCATCAAAGGGCAAACCACAGCTAAATCTGTTGCTGTACTTTCTGACCTGGGCTGATAACAAATAGACAGGTGTCCATAAATGTGTTCCATAAATATCTTGCCTAGTCCAAAGTTGTCTACGTTTCCAAGAATAAGATGGCAGAGGAAGTTATCTCGCCTTCGGAGACCGCTGAAGATCCAAGAAATGAAGTCAATGTACTAGTGTTGGTGGAAAGGATCGCTACATCATTTGTGTCAGTAAATCATCTGTCTCAAAGGCAGCTGCATCAGAGCTCCACGCAACCAAATCTGTTTGACTCGCTGCCAATCCAGATAGATAAATCCGCTCCGTGGCTTCAGTCTCCGTCATGCCAATCCAGATAGATAAATCCGCTCCGTGGCTCCAGTCTCCGTCATGAAGAGATCTGTCTGCATCTCCTCTGCTCTTCTTCAGGCCTTCAGTCAGTTATACTGGGTTTTTTCCCCCACTTTGCCTAGAACTTAAAACACTTGGCAGTCAAATGAAAGGGAACTAAGCAGTGGCAGCCCAATCCAAACTGGGGTGTGGGCGTCAGGTGTTTTCCAGGATTTTCCAGGTGGTTCCAGGACTTGATGACTTGCCCATGACCTTCCCCGGATCATTACCCCCCACCATGCAAAATGGCAGCCCAATCCAAACTGGGGTGTGGGCGTGAGGTGTTTTCCAGGTGGTTTCAAGGATTTTCCAGGACTTTCCAGGTGGTTCCAGGACTTTCCAACCTGCCCATGTCCTTCCCTATCTCCTACAATCATGTCCTTATGATTGTTCAATGTTATTATTACTACTGTAATTGCTACTGTTGTGTCAGCTAGATTTAGCTAGACATATTTTCTGTGAAGCCCTCTGAGACATGATTGTGAATTAGGGCTATACAAATAAACTTGACTTGACTTGACTTGACTTGACTTGACTTGACTTGACTTCCCTGGATGATAACCCACCTCCATGCACATTTCCAGCCCAATCGAACCGGCGGTGTGGGCGTGGAATGCATCTTTCATTCTGTTGTAATAAATATTATTTGAGCCGTATACTGGGAATCGAACCCGGAACCAGCATGTGAATCCAGCATGGGAGGCAGATGCTCGGAGACTAAAGCCCATGGCTTTATCTTCTAGGCTATATCAAGTAAAATATCAGCAAAGTAACAATACTTCCATCTGAGTAGGACTGAGTTTATTTGAACAGGTGGTAAACAAAATGTGTTAACGTGCTGCTGAATTATATGTGGTTTCATTCCAACTAGATTGAGTCGATTCTGACTGACAAACAAGGCAGCACCCAATGGGAGGAGCAGGAGAACAATGAACTTTCAAACGGGGGGGGGGGGGGGGACCTGGAGGCCACAGCATGGTTCCTGAGATGTAACATGTCTGGATGCTTGGTGTGATCTGATCTGCTGCTGGTGTCAACACAGTGAACAGGACTGAATCAAGAAGATCATGATGAAGAGCCCGGCTGTGAGGCGAGGTGAGGAGGCGCCGCGCGCAGGGTGACAGAAGAAGAAGAAGAAGAAGAAGAACGAGGCAAGGTCACACATAGTGCTTGGCAAAATATGGAGTGCTAATGGACGCAGAAAACGCATATTAATTTTAATGCTTCACATGCAAATACTTCAGTGCTCTCCCAGCGGCTTGTGTTACTCAATGCTCAGAAGACAAAAGCCGAGCGCCTCTCAAGTTTCTGACCCCAACAAACCCTTTCTTGTGCGAGTCCAGCTTCTCTTCTGCTTGAATGGGAAGTCGCAGGCGGCGAGGGTGCGTTGTGATTGGTTAATGCCGCGGCACATTGCTCCCCCGGGGGGGGGGGGAGAGACTTCAGCTGCGTGTGATTGGTTAATGCCGCGGCACATTGCTCCTCCGGGGGGGGGGGGAGAGACTTCAGCTGCGTTGTGATTGGTTAATGCCGCGGCAGATTGCTCCCCGGGGGGGGGGGGGGGGGGGGGGGGGGGACTTCAGCTCGCACTTTATTGAGATGAAGTGAGACGGCCCGTCCTCTCGCGAGAACACATTTCTGTTTTGCAGCACACACCCTCTTGTTTGGGGCAAAACACAAGGGACTGCGGGGTGCCATGGGGGTAACCAGGGTGCCACGAACTGGAGGAGAGGTGGCTTGCGGGGACTTTCCATGAATTTGGCTACTTTCAGACTTGTTTCCACGAGACAAGCATTTCTTGTTACAATGGAAAACAGACGAGCTTTGTTTGTACTTCAAACAGCATGTGTCATATTAGATGAGACCAGTATGTCGAGCTGGTTTTGCGTAAGAGCATAGTTGCTTACTGTGGCGTTTACTTCCCCAACACCTTGAAATACAGGCCAAGAAGAAGAAGAAAGCAACTTAAAAATATATAAATACTTCACTACATTTCCATGTTGTAAATCATTTGATTTAAGGACTAGAAAATGTAGTTGCACCTAAGCCCCGATAATTTATTTGCACATGCAAAAAAAGTTTTTTTATCATAAAACACTGAAGAAAAAGGGGTGAAATGAAAAACAGATTTAAAAAAGGGGCCGTATAGGGATAGGAAGGTGGTAGAGAGTTGGGATTTGAGGGGTGGGCAGGGGGAGTGGCTATAGGGGGTGTGGTGGGGAATGGTGCCGGATGTAAAGATGAATAGGCCTTTTTCACAGCGGCCGTGTTGTGTCGAAAAGGCAGGGTAAACACAGGTGCAAGCAAAACATTGATGAGGGTTTCCAAATTGTTTATATTATAACAATATTGTGGCTCTAAACCAGGGGTGTCAAACATACGGCCCGGGGGGGGGGGGGGGGGGGTAGAACCAGTCCGCCAGAGGGTTCAATCCGGCCCACAGCATGAAAGTGTGAAAACTGCAGTGATTTTGATGCACTTGTGAAGGCTAAGGCAGGTTTCAGGACCAAGTGAAATAGTAAGTAGCCTATTCATGTTTTCGGTATTTAATTGTGATGCAAAGTTACAGACAGTAGATTGGATAATTTGTTTGATAGGCCTGTGGTAGCTGAGATAACCCAATGTATATGTAAAAAGAGAGAGAGAGAAAGAAAAAAGTCTTATTGACTTATAGTAAAATGTACATGTAATTTTTCACACTAAAAGAAACTGTAAAATGTGAAGGTGTTATTTATAGGTAATTATGCATTGATTTTCGTAACGTAACGTTTCCGGTATGTATTTCCGCTCTAGTAAGAATAAGTCACTTCTCTGGTGACATCATCACTGGTGACATCATCCATGGCAATTTGTGATGTCATCAGTGATGTCACTCGATCAATGACTGTTGACCGTCATGTCAAAAGTGACATCATCACTGGTGTCATAAATCACTGATGATGTCACAATTTCAACAGTCACATTGTCAAGGATGATGCGGGATGATGTCTGACAGCACGTGCTGTCCAAATAACGTGGCGACCTGGAGGTTTTCTCTGCACTCACGCCATCGCTCCGTGCCAGCACCACATGAGTGGACCACACTCACGCCATCGCTCCGCACCAGCACCACATGAGTGGACCACACTCAGACGGCCATGCCATTAGTGGCAGCGCTGCTACCCAAGACTTCCACAGAATCACCCGGCAGGCATTCTGTCAACCACCACCGGCCCAAGAGACCCTTGACCAACACCACCACGCACGTGGGTCAGAGGTTGTCTCTACAGCCCAAAACCTGCTGGACAGGACAGCTCCCTGGACCACAGCTCATCAGAGGAATGCTCTAAGGAGGAGAAGCTGGACGAGAGGATGTCCCTCAACAGCTGCAGGACACCCATGTGCCGCATCTGCTTCCAGGGGCTCGAACAGGGGGCGCTGTTGAGCCCGTGAGACTGCACGGGGGGATCAGCACCAAGAACCCCCTGCAGTGGCAGTCCATCTCCGTGACAGTGATAGAGATGGTGGACATTGTATTAGCATTGTACCGCACCCTCATCCTGATAACCCATCTGGTTCTGGTTATCGCACCTCCACCATGGCCTGCTGGCCTATGGACTCTGTATAGCCTTTTTCCTCCTTGTGGGTACGGCAGTCTTCCGTATCTTCCACCGATGGCAGGCGGTCAACCAGAGTTGGAAGGTCCTCAGCTACGATGGATAAGGCTCATGATCTGGAGGTGCAGGAGAAAGCCTGGCTCCACTCTCAGGGGACATCCAGCCCTGCCCCGAAGCTGACCGCAGGGTCAGGCTTTTGTCTGGGGGCCACCTGGGCACCGTAAGCCCCTCTCTCCCTCCAACACCGACACGTTGTCACCGGCAGTCACCGCCTGTGACCTGTCGCAGGTGACAGAGCAGAACCATAGCTACTGCTGGACATACAGCCTGATCCACCTGCCGGGCCGCCGGCGGCCCTTCAGCAGGATCCTAGGAGCCGGGGCCGGGCCCCGAGACAGCCAGTACTTTAAATACCCTTAATTAAAAAATGTACGTTACATTGTAAATTAAGGGTATTTAAAGATGGCGGCTCTCTGATTATTATTAAACAGTCTTGAGTTAGAACTGGTAGTACAGAATTTTCATTTTTGGCTCAACTATTCCTTCAAGTAAACTAATTGAACCAATTGAGCAAGTGAATACATTCACAAAGTAATATGCAAATTACAGCCTATTGCAGGCAGAACTGTATACAGCACTTTAACAGTATTCAATGATGTCTTATTAAATATGTCAAATCATCATTCTGTTAATCACAACACAGACTGATACCCTTTTGGTGATTTTCCCTGTTGCAGTGTGAACAAAACAGATTAAAACGTGAACTTAGCGACCGACTACAGAGCCATGCGGCCTAATTCAGAAGAGCCGATCGGCGTTACAAAGTAGCGCTGCGTTGCTCGCCGCGCTAAATGATTAGCCACATGCTGAAATCATTTCTGTTACACATGCTGAAATCATTCCTGTTGACTTCCACTGCGTCGCGGAGCGGAATCAAAGAGACGCTGACAGTCCTCATATAACTTAATCCTTAGCAGGAGGAAATAAAACAACTGTGTGGTTTTGAGAGGGAGCGCCCGGTGGCGTGGAGGGACCCGTGCACCCGACCTGGCCGCGTGTGTAACTGAGAAGGCCATGTCTGGTCAGCCCAGGTGCAGCAGAGGTGTTAAATGATGTGAGGAAATAAGCAATAACTGTGAAGTGTGTGTGTGTAGGCCTACTCTTTCAAAAGAGGTGTCAGGGTTGATAAGCGTCCCACGGCGGCCAGCTGGAGAGAAATATAGCAGAGCTGAACATGTGGAGCGGAGAGCAAAATCTGTTTCACGTGCAGCAATTTGAAGAGCTAATCTTAAAGGTCCTTGTGTTTTTTTATTTTATTTTGGTGATATTTTTGTTGCTCAGCGCTGTGGTGTGTCTGCACTGCACTTCCAACAGATCACCTGTCAATCAGACAGTGAGGGCGGAGCTTTGCATTTTCTGTTGATGCATGCTGGCTTCAGGGTTGTGTTTACCATGTTCACAAGAAGAGTCCCCCCCGCCACCCCACCCCACCCCTTCCCCCTCCGCACGCGCACACACACACACACACACACACACACACACACACACACACACACACACACACACACACACACACTGATAGGATTTGAATGATAATGATTAGTGATCTTGGGCAGTAGCTAGCTACAAGTAGCAAAGCTACTAGCTTAACTACATTTCTCAGTAGCGTGATGGTAAGTTAACTACATTTCTCTGGGGATAGCTTCAATGTAGTGAAGGTATATTTTAATGTAGAGTAGCTGGTAGCTTAGCTCACTACATTTTCCAAGTAGCTTGCCCAACACTGTAAAAATCTAGAAATAGGTTCCATTCAAAAAGTGGTTTCCTATAGACATCTACAGTAGTCTATTTTGTGCACATGAACATCAACCGTAGGCCTATTCCAGATGTGGTGACATTTTCTTGATCACTGAGATCAAATTGATTTGGCAAAAAAAGGGGGAAAAGTAGCTTTGATGTACAGTCGCAAGCAACTTTTATTTTGGCATGTAGCTTGTGGCTACCTTAGCGTGCTACATTTCGATGGGGATAGCTTCAAAGTAGTGCAGCTATATTTTATGGTAGAGTAGCTGGTAGCTTAGCTTACTACATTTTCCAACTAGCTTGCCCAAAACTGTTAGTGATAGGAATGTTTGTTTGTTTGTTTTGTTTTTTGCAGTGAGTGTGACTTAGTGATCTGGTTACGTACAGCTTCATTTAGGCACGTCAGTATTTGACAGTCCATCTCTGTGACAATATTGTTTCCTTTTATTGAACTCATGACACAGATGAACTCATTCTTGGCAAAGGTGCAGCTTGAACAGTGTTTCCTTGTTTCAGCAGCCTCCTTTTCCCAGGCTGAGATGGAGGAACACGGTGATGGATAAATTTAGCCAGGGGCAAGGGCAACAATGCCCCAAGAAATATCAGAATGCCCCTAAAAACCATGATCCAGGGGCAAAAATTAACCCAAAAATTTAGAAAATTTTCTTTTCATTCACTCAATAAATTTAATCCAATTTCCATCTCTAACACACACACACACACACACTCAACACCTGCAGGCTGGTTGCCAGAGGAAGACGAAGAAGAACACACTCAGACACACTATACGCTTTAGCAACGTTATGTACTCTAATTACTACTTTTTTTTAAGTGCCACCACAATTCTTTTAATGCCCCCAGTTGTTAGACAGTGGGGTCCAAATTTGCCCCCAGAATATTTTCTAATTTCCTTGGAGGTATTTCTGTTGTGAAAACCTGAAACAAGTGATGTGTCTTAAATCTCATGAAGGGGCGTTTGGACCGGGAACATTGTTATAATCTCATAGGTGAAGTCCACTCATTTTACTTTACTTTTTTCTTTCTTAATGGACTTTTTTTCTGCAGACGTGGATGGATGCAGAATATTTTCAACAAAAAACATTAATTTAGCTATGTCAAGTCAAGTCAAGTCAAGTTTATTTGTATAGCACATTTCATACACAGAGGCAATTTAAAGTGCTTCACATAAAATGGTTGACAGGAAAAGAAAAGAAAAGAAGAGAGTAAAATGGACATTTAAAAGCATCACAACAAAACTTTAAAAAAAATAGTATAAAAAGTGCATTAAGCAACTTCATTAAGCACATAAAATGGTTGACAGGAAAATAAACGAAAAGAAGAAATAAAATGGAACTTTAAAAAAAGAGTATAAAAAGTGCAATAAGCAACAGGCGCAGCAGTTGCAGAAAGAGCTAAAACTTATAGAGGACTCATTGGGTTTGCATAGTAGCTGTCAGCAGTTAAAAGCGACGGTAAACATAAAAGTCTTCAGTCTATTTTTAAAAGTAAGTAAGGTTGGGGCAGAACTATGGCCTACAGAAACACCGCAAATCAGCAGTTAATAGTCGAAATAACATGTATGAATGTGTTATTGCATCTTCAGTGCTGTTGTAGCTGTGTGCAAATCAACGATATAGTTTGGGTAAAAAACCAGAATGATGCAGTTAAATGTGATATATGATCCAAGCGTCTTGTGGACCAATGTAACGCAGTGACAGAAGCAACACAGCAGGACTCATCAGCCGGTGTGTCAGACCTCTGTGTGGTAACCTGAGAGGAGAAACCATCCGTTCCCAGCTCTGAAAACACACTTTCCATCCCCATTTGGCAACGCAAGTCATAACTTGGTGAGGCGTACAGGCAGCGTTTGATTTCCTCCTTGGCTCGCAGGTTTTTACATGAAGTGTGATGGCGGCTTGGTTTTCACACTCCTAAACTCACACAGGGGAAGTTCTCCTGGACCTGGAGTCTGCCAGCTCTGACTAATGATGCTGGAGACGGAGATGCATGGAGTCAGGTCTCTGTGGGCAGCCGTCAAACTTCCTGGATCCACTCTAAAGATGGAATCATAAAAACCTCATCTGGCCTTTTATCTAAAAAAAAAAGAAAAGAGGAGAGAGGAAGGCCCGGGCCACAGGCTGTATTATCCAGCCCCCAGTAAAGTATTCAAATTGGGAAAGTTCGGCAAAATGCCTCGAGAAAGGGGATGTGAAATTGGAACATGACTCCCCATTCTGCAGAAAATACATCAAATAATGTTTTAAAGAGCCAATAGGATTTAACGACTTCCTAATTGGTGATACCATAGTTACAGATCAACTCAATATGAAGACACCCTTTATGGGCAATGATGTCAGTTAACGAAACGACTATGGATTTGGCCACGGCTTTTATGTCGCGGATAAAATACAACATTAGCACAGATCTTTTTCCCTCAGAGTCAAAGCGTGTAAAGGATCCTTGAGTGGTTCCAATCCGATTTATGTGGAGACGGCGGTTACATAGCGTTAGCGTAGCTCCAGATGTAGACTCAAAACCTCAATTGGATCAATTTTTATCAGGTCCACTAAGCGTTGAAGATACGGTGGTGGTTTCAGTGGCTAATGTGCTCATTACACAAGCTTATATATATATATACCGGTATATATATATATATATATATATATATATATATATATATATATATATATATATATATATATATATATATATATATATATATGTAGAGAGAGAGAGAGAGAGATAGATAGATAGATATAGCTATATATAGATATAGATATATACTGTATATATATAGATATAGATAGATAGATAGATAGATAGATAGATAGATAGATATAGCTATAGATATAGATAGATAGATAGATAGATAGAGAGAGAGAGAGAGAGAGAGAAGAGAGAGAGAGAGAGAGAGAGAGAGAGAGAGAGAGAGAGAGAGAGAGAGAGAGAGAGAGAGAGAGAGCTATTTATCCATCTAGATTGTTTTGGTGTGAGTTGCAGAGTTTTGCATTTTCCATTTTTGGGTGAACTTATCCTTTTAAAAATGTTAAAAAGTGGTTCAAGTTATAAACCTCTGACAGACCGCAGAGAGAGAGAGAGAGTGAGAGTGAGAGAGAGAGAGGGAGAGAGAGAGAGAGAGAGAGCTGCCCCCCTGCAGATGGAGAAAACATAGGAAGCAATTAAAAGCTGAAGTTAGTCGTCACAGAGCTCTTTCTCACCGCTGACACTCTGACACTTCAGAGGAGGGGGACGCCTGCTAAACAGATAAAGCTTCTTCTGCAGCTTCTGTTACACATGCTCCTCCCCGGGACCCCTCCCTCCTTAACGGATGGCTATTTATTTGCTTACACAGCTTTCCAGTGGCCCATTCAGTCCCTAAGAGGTTAACAGCCATGCAGCACCTGTCCTGCTCAACACTAATTGGAACAAAGTCTGCTTCTTTGTTTTGTTTCGATGGGGACCAGTGGGAGAAATATTTCCACACTGTTCAACCAACTTGTGCACGCACGCACGCACGCACGCACGCGCGCGCACGCACACACACACACACACACACACACACACAACCTGTCTGCTTTTGTGCACTATTTATGGTGAGTCAAAGTGGGCAGACACAAAAGGAACCCGACACCACATTTACTGCCAATTGCTGTGGAATGATGAAGTGACCCATTTGGTCCAGATACACTGTGTGTGTGTGTGTGTGTGTGTGTGTGTGTGTGTGTGTGTGTGTGTGTGTGTGTGTGTGTGTGTGTGTGTGTGTGTGTGTGTGTGTGTGTGTGTGTGTGTGTGTGTGTGTGTGTCGTGTGTGTGTGTGTGTGTGTGTGTGTGTGTGTGTGTGTGTGTGTGTGTGTGTGTGTGTGTGCGTGCGTGCATGCATGCGTGTGTGCGTGTGTGTCGTGTGTGTGTGTGTGTGTGTGTGTGTGTGTGTGTGTGTGTGTTGTGTGTGTGTGTGTGTGTGTGTGTGTCATGTGTGTCATGTGTGTGTGTGTGTGTGTGTGTGTGTGTGTGTGTGTGTGTGTGTGTGTGTGTGTGTGTGTGTGTGTGTGTGTGTGTGTGTGTGTGTGTGCGTACGTGCGTGCGAGGTCAGCTTTGTTCTGCGGGCTGCAGATCCATCATGCACTGCAGCGGGACGTCCCGTGCACCTTCCCTCATGGACAGTTTTTACTGTCTATAAAGACCACCCCCTAATATTTACTGTCTATAAAGACCACCCCCTAATATTCCACAAAAGGGGATAATTTAGAAAATTGTGAAATTTTGCTTTATTGTATCTGGAGTAGGGTTGCAACATTTGCGGGAATATTCAAAGTTGGAAACTTTCCATTGGAATTAATGGGAATAAACTGGACATTTTGGGGTGATCTACCATCATACAGACATAAATATAAACTTTTTTTGTCATAAGCTGACATGCATGCAAACATTATTTGTGAGTATAACTTTAGTAGATTCTTTCGGCATCCTGCACAGATGCTTGAGGTCACACCCTCTGCATGCTTCCATCACATGCACAGATCATTCCTATCACCCCCCCCCCACACACACACACACACACACACACACACACACACACACACACACACACACACACACACACACACACACACACAACACACACACACACACACACACACTACAGCAGCATTTGAGCCCAGGGACTAACAGTCAGGGAAGTTTTGATGATATAACGGAACTAATTGTTTGTTGTTGTTGTTGTTGTTGTTGTTGTTGTTGTTGTTGTTCAATGAAAGAATCCATTAAAGTTCTACTCACAAATAAAGGCAATTAAATACAGTTAGTAGCCTATAATTTACCCCAAAATCTACGGTTAATTCCTGTTAATTCCTATTAATCCCCATATTCCCGTTCATTCCCATTTAACGTTTCCAAGTTTGAATGTTGGGAACACAAAAAAACAAAAAAACAAAAAACAAAATCCAACTTCCCATGGACAACTTCCAGAAAGTTTTTGGGAAATCTACGGGAAATTTTCCACCCCTTTGCAACCCTAAGAGCATGACAGACTGTGCATATCAACATTTTGTTTGTTAGGTTTTCCTCTGTTCACTGCACAATCCAAACCATTATTTTCCCTTTTCCTCATATTTGTGTGTTTTATTCATTTAAACAAGGGGAAATGTCCCCTCTGCAAGAAATAAACAAGAAAATTATCTTTAATTTGTAAGATCTGAAAATGTATCGACCGTCCAAACTCTGCTTCAATACTGCAGCAGTGTAAATTAATGATCAAACAAGATTACTACAAGGCAAGTTTACTACTGTGACAAAATGCAATTCTTCATTTTGAAACATTGGTGCAAAAAAGTTGACTCTTTTTACCTTCAAAAGAGATCAAATTTGTGACAAAAATCTGGAATAAATCACATATTATTCCCAGATGTTTTCCAATGATTTCCATATATTCCTATTAATTTCCCAGCGTGGGATTACAGTGAGAGAGGACTACAGTAAACTGCTACCAATGCTACTACTGTATTTTTCTCATCAGAGTGATACATCACAGCACCGGCTCATGCGGCTTGGCTTGTGAGTAACTGTGTTTTCACGCACCCAAGTGTGGCAAACTATCGTGTGTAGCAAGACGCGTAATGACATCTAAATCAATAGGATTCAGTGACTGCTGTTGTTTTAACTTTTGCCTGCTTCTGGTTTTACTGCCAGACACATTTTGGCTCTCGTCTTCCCTCTACCGAGGCCTACAATCCGCACCAAATGTTTCACATTACTCAGTGTGAAGACCCTCCTATTCTGCAGATTCTTTTTTTTTTTTACAAGTCCATACATCGGTGGAAACTTGATATTTCATATTTCATTCTGGTTTGTGGATGTCATTGCAAGTGGACGCCGGTTCACATGCAACCGCCCGGCCGCTGCCTTTGATCAGCCTGACCACGACTAATTGGGGCTGGAGAACAAATGAAAGAAATATCGGAAGATTTCATGGGAATTGCCACTATGGCCCTAAGCTGCCCGGCGTCGCTATATTAGCATTTAAAATAGCCAGTGAGCACTTGGAGAATTAGCCTGTTTCCTCTTAAAGGTATACTATGCAACTTTTTAGGGCCCTTCAAATGCACTGTAAACAAACTTTATTTTTTATTTTTACATAGGCTACTGTATAAAGTATCTTTTAGCTCTGACAGAGCTCTTGATACATAATGGAGTATCAGTTTGTAAGAGCTAAAAATTAGTTTTACATGTACTTGAAAGCCATAAACATTTTTTTTATTTTTATTTTGTATTGTTTGGTAAACATTGAAGCAAAACAGGCTTGTGTTTTGAGATATGGTGCAATAATGATGACTTTAAGATGGAAATAAAAAATTAAGTGAGTAAATTTTACAAAAAGTTGCATATACTGTATAGCTTTAAGGATAACGTTATGGAAGGATAACGTTAAGGGATAGTACTGTATAGCTTTACGGGTATGGAAGGATAACGTTAAGGGATAGTACTGTATAGCTTTAAGGTTATGGAAGGATAACGTTAAGGGATAGTACTGTATAGCTTTAAGGTTATGGAAGGATAACGTTAAGGGATAGTACTGTATAGCTTTAAGGTTATGGAAGGATAACGTTAAGGGATAGTACTGTATAGCTTTAAGGTTATGGAAGGATAA
>NC_139631.1:5931872-5959372 GCF_964638095.1 Poromitra crassiceps | reverse complement strand
ATCAGAGACTCTAGTGTTTTTCTGCTTTCCCCCCCCCCCCAGTTCCCCCCCCGCCCCCCGGTCCTTCTGCTGTGGAATCCTCAGAATGACAGCAGCGGATTGATTTGCTTATCCATGGCAGAGATGAAGTGCCACTGGAACCCCCCAGAGATGCCCGGGCGAGGCAGAGCTCAGCTCAGACCGTGGACCATATTATCTGTACCACCTGTGTTGCATTTACACTGCTCCCTCTAACATCTTGACTCCCCCCGCGTGGTTATTTGCAGAACATCATGCTGCTTAAATCAGCGGCATTCATCATTAAAGTAATAATCTGCGACATGTTGATATAAATAAATGTCCCTTTTGCTACTCTCCACTACACTCCCCGTTGGTGTAACACAAGAGCATTTCAAGTTCTATTTTATATTTGCTGTTCTGAACAACCGCTCTCGTGCTTTCCTGGGAAAAAATCATCTGCTGCACAGTTGGAAATAAACAGAATAACTTAGCAGCAGCGAGAGCCACCATGACTGAGCAAAGAAAAGAGCGCCACCTACAGGAACCTAACGGAACATCAATAGAGAATCCAAGCTCCACCCACACTGTTTGATTGACAGGTGATCTCTGGGAAGTGTAGTGCAGAACACCACAGCAATGAGGCTGCGCAACAAAGATGGAGACAAAATAAATTAAAAACCATAAGCGGCAATACCTCCGTCTTGGAGAAAAAAACAGAGGTGCCAAAAATTGCAGTTCCTTGAATGGCCACTTGAGGCTGGCTCCAAAAGTGAGTCATTCCCCATACACCCCCATGTTAAAATGCCCAACTTTACAGCAGAAATAAACATGTTTACATCCCGGTACACAAACGGTCTCTATAGAGAGCCAAAGTCATGCCGTCTTCCGGTTTAGGCATAATGAACCAAGGGATTTCGATCCGCCATTCTTTTTCCCATAGACATTTCGTCAAATGCTTATAAAAAATAGTTTTAATTGGTCAAGCGATTGAGCTATATTTAGAATCCGGAGAGACCATAACATTTCACTCCGACTGGAAGAACCTGACTGGATCACGTTAATTACTAGATGTAGCTTTCATCGCAGCTCACCCATGAAAATATCTCCAGATCTGAAGAGAGCGAGCGCATGAGAAGGAATTCATAAGCGTTTCAAAAAGCTCTTCACGCACTCACTCCTCTGCCTTCTCTCATTTCACTCAGGGAGGAAGTGACAAATTGGCACGTGTGTAAATGAACCCCGGCGCGGCCTCATGCATCTGGATGTAGATGTCAGTTGCTAAGTGTTCTCTTTCCCAATCCGAGCCGCTAAACGCGCTCCCGTCTTTCATCTCCTGCCTGGAGACACGTTATGGATTTCATCTCCTGCCTGGAGACACGTTCTGAATTCGGGGACTTTGCCGGGCATCCAGAGCACTTTGGCAGCTTTTGGCAAGTTCTCAGCCAGATCTTGTGTTTAGTGAGGTGTCGGCTTACAGCCGCTCTCCTTCCCAGCAATTTTGCGGGCGACAAAGAGGCGTTAATCTGGCGGACTACCTGTTTGATAGGCAGCCAGAGGCATGCGCCGCCACCGCCTGCTGCCAGCCAGGCCGCAGGGGAACCGTGGACTCGCCCATAGACGGGATCGGACGTGGGACTCACAATTATTATACCGCAGAGGAGGTGGTTGGGTTTAGGCATGGGGGGGGTCACAAGGTTAAGGTTAGGGTTAAGGTTAGGTTAGGGGGTCAAGGGTGTCGTAAGGTCATGAAAAAGTGACGAGACGGCCCGATGCGAGCCAACGAGAACGCACATCATCGGGCACACAAAACAGGACGTAAGGCGTGAGATGGTCCCTGGATCAGACCTCGTCTGGCCTCGTCACCCCCACCCCCCTGGAAGTGGGGGTGGGGGGGGGTGGGGGGAGTGTTTGAACCCCACCCCCCTGGAAGTGGGGGTGGGGGTGTGCAGAGTTATCGATAAGCCCCCGAATCCTTTTCAATTTTCAATGGCGTCAAACGATGCAACCTGTTATGTGAGATGATTCACAGAGTGTGTTGAGACAGAGCGCTGAGTGTGAAATTCCCCCGGCCTTCATATCCAACAAGACGAATGAGCTTGATGAGTTCTTCAGTTTCCCTCTCAGCCTCCCTCTCCACTTGGCCTTCACGCCCGGCCGCTCGCAGCGCCGCCGCTTTACGGCAGCCATGAGGAACAGAAAAACACTTTGTTAGAACCTCATGAGCTGATGTGAAGTAAGAAGAGGGGAAGAGGGGGAGAGAAAGAAAAGAAAGAAAGAAAGAAAGAAAGAAAGAAAGAAAGAAAGAAAGAAAGAAAGAAAACATGGGTAATGGATCATAAATTACGCTTTTTACGGAACAATGCGATTCGCTGTGGGTGTCACCCTCTTCAAAAGTGATTGGTTGAGAGCAGAGCCAATACATTCTCTAAGGCCGTTTTGCCCCCAGATGAGGTTCTTCAGACGTTCCTCAGCGAGAGGACACTTCGGCCCAAACAATTTAGTCTCTACGGACCAATAGGGCGGCGCCGTGCCAAAGCCCGGCACAAATGGGAAAGTCAGATGTTCTCTCGGACCAAAACGTCAAAATCACATTGACTCATTTGTGGCCGCGGTTCAAATGTGAGTGCGTCTCTATCTGGGCAGAGCACCGACCCAATAAAAGACATCCCTGGTGCCTGCCCAGAATCAAGAGGACGGGATGGGAAAGTCCAAATGTCAAGCCAACCCATTGAGAAACAGTTAGACGGAGTCAGTAGTACCAACATATCCTGTTCTAGTGAAAGACTAGTAGACTACTGAGATTTAATTGGAGTCAATGGTGAGAAGAATCTGGATTATGTAACAGTAAAGGAAAATGTACTCGCACAAGTTACGGGGTTATTAAAAAAAACATTGTTGCATTATAATCTTTCACACATGTAATTAAATAAATACAAACATGGACCCAATCTGGTCGCAGTTTGTCACAAAATGTGCTTGTTTCTCTAGACAAATAAATCACCAAACCTTTTTTAAATGCCCTTATGCACATTTTCAAACCCCTACAAATAACCTGACTAGCAGAGAATAGATTTGTAAAAAAGAGGCTAATGTCTTGAGATGCTATATGTGCACGGAAAGTGAGAAATATGTTTTGCACCATGAAAGGAGTATGTGGGCGGAGTGGTTGGATGAGCCGATATGTTCACCTTCAACTCCGACCACACAGGTTCCCAACTCATGCCAAGAAGATTGATGTCAATGAAGTTTTCATTTTTAGACAAAGTGTTTCTTATTTAACCGTGACCAAAACCTTCTCCAACCAAAGTTCTCTTTCTTTTCTTTTTTTTTTTTAAACCCAAACCCTGAAGTTGTTTATTTGCCTCAACTTAAGAAAACTTTTTCACGTGACAAACAGGTGAAAATGTTGCGTCCAATTCGTGCTATTGTCACATAAATCAAATCGTTATGCAGGAAGGGATAGAGGATGTATCACAACATTTGTGTAAATCTATGTTTCGGAGTTTGTGCTCATTTCACTTCATTTTCGGAGACTGTGTTGTAGCAAAACTTTAGTGAGGAGGGCAATCCCACCACTCGCACCACCTACCACACGCACACCACTTACACCACCTACCACACGCACACCACTTACACCACCTACCACACGCACACCACTTACACCACCTACCACACGCACAGTTGCAGTGTTAACTTTGTTCATCAGTTAGACCCTTGACACCCCCAAACACCCCCCCCTCTCAACCCTATGCCCCCTCTGCCAGGAACAAAACATCAGACAGCTCAAGAAGACTCGGCAAGTGCAGCCGCTGCATACCACACTTTAACAAGTATCTTACCACACTCACGCTGTAACCAAGCCAAACCATATGGCCCAAAGAGAGAGAGAGAGAGAGAGAGGGGGGGGGGGGGGGGGACATGGTCCAACAGAGGCAGCCCATCCCAGAATCCAGCCATAAGTCATGTTGAAATACCTTGGGGAAACAACATGTGGACAACTATCATCCTGGATGTGGAAAACAAAAACCAGACAGCCATGCTAACAGAGAGATAACAGTGTTTGGCTTCATTGGAGTAACCCAGGGCAATTTAGAGAGAGAGTGGCGTCAGCGGCGGGCCAAAATGCGTGACTCATTAGCCAAATGAACAGCCAGGAAGGGGTCTTGCGCTACTTTTGAATGCTAAAATAAAGCTGATAATGTACAATTAGATTATTTTTTTTTACTTTCAAAGTACAACACAAACTGTCCATTTTGCTACAACTCGACAGTGCTGCTTAATCCAGGTCAGGACCTTACTTCCTGGAACTCTTGAGAGTAAAAAACGGGTCCATTGGAGTGAATGGAGATGTCGTGACTCTTCTATATACATGGCTGTGGAGTAACCATCTTTGGAAACCAGGGAAATTATTGATTATTGAGCGATTGTAATCTTCAGCTAAGATGCACATTAACACACTGACAATTGACAGCATCATTAGGTAAATACTGGTGTTTAGCTGTTATATTATACTTACATTTCATCAGTGATCACAAGGCTGTAATTACCAACCAAAATACCCTGTGTTAGCTGTAAAGTATACAGCAGCCACTAAACGCCGTTTAAATAGGTTTTTATCATCTCTGCTGCCAACGAGAGTGAGATAGATGTTTCAGCAGTCACAAAGGCTTCCCCCGCCAAACTTCTCAGCCCTGCTGCATGGATTAAAAATGGCAGAAAACACATCCATAATAAAATATATATACGGTATATACAGTCGTTAAGCTACATTATTCACTGGACATGCGCTTTTCCAACACTTTTATGACACGATGGATTTTATTGATGAAAAACCTAGGAACAAAAAATTGTATGTGGAAGAGAGAACATCACATCAAAATCCATGCCAGAATTTTGACATTTAACGATTCTGTGTTCACATACAAACATGCGGGCCAACAAATATAAAACATGACTGCAGACTCCACATCCTGCATTCGACCAGGCAACATCGATCAGAACAAAAATTTGAACTTTTATTATCGATTTATTCCATTTATAATTTAACAGTTTCCAACACACTAAAAAGCAGTCAGTGTGTTTGCTATCACTTTGTAAGTCGTCACACCCAGGTGTTGAAGCAAGCGCTGCAGGTGTCTCCCCTGCCTCCCTCTGCATAATGCATAGACTATTGGTCTATCTCCCTCTCCATATGCACAGGCTACTCCTGATTGGTCTATCTCCCTCTCCATATGCACAGGCTACTCCGGATTGGTCTATCTGCTCGTTACAAACGGACATCACGCTACCATCGGACCAGACACACATCATTTCACATACTGTATCACGTCACCGCTTAAAAAGAGAAAGAGCCTATTCAAGGTTTTCTCAAATACATTTTGAATTCATTTATTTTAGCGTGTTTGGCGAATTTAAGTAACACAAAGAGAATAGAATCAATCAAATACACATTCATTCTGCATATTTCAGCAGCCAGACACAGTCAGTTAGCATGGCAGTATGGTCAGCAGCCAGACACAGTCAGTTAGCATGGCAGTATGGACCAAATCAAATCTAGGTGATGGCATTCAAGCAAGGGCGTCGTTTTGGTCTCAAAGTTGGTAGGGTCGAGGACGGCATGAGGGGAGGCGGTGTTTTGAGTTTGTTTGTTTTTTACCTTTTTTTAGCCATATTTAGAGGAATATCTCATTTTAAATCAACATTAGGATTATACTGTTGTGATGTCATTATTCCTTTTCTCAATAACTTTCATGTCACCACCTGCTCAGCTCTCTCACAGCATGATTGAGAGAGATTAAAAGCAGCACAGAGTAGGCTATCAGGGCTGAGAAGTGAAACGGCTTTCAGTAAAAACAAGTTTGGCGATTCATTCATGTGCTGATGTATGGTCGTTTGAGAGTGAAAGCGCACTCAGTACTGCACATAATAGCGTTTCATTGCGACTTTTCACGGACTGTTCTCACCATTACCATTGTACAATAACATGCTGATCACTTCTGAGTAGCCTATAAAAGCATCTGCCCCAGCGCGAGGTCCGCACAGTGACTCGCGGAGACTCGCGGAGCTCCACCCCACGGAGCTTGCTCGAGTATAATGAGCCCTTTAGCCATTGTACTTATAAACGGCATCACAGTTCTTGCAATGAACAATGTCGTCTTTTAACTGGAAACGGTCCCACACAAAACTTCGCTTTGCTCTTGTCATTTCCTCGTCTGGGCTGGGGGCTGGAGTGCTGAGCTGATTCACCGCAGCCAGCCCAGTGAGACCACGCCCATAGCCCATTGGACTGGTACATTCAGTGGTGAAAAACAGGGGTAAATGTAACTTTGAACATAATGCAAACTAATTTCACTCAATAATGGTCGGGTCAATTCTATCCTTGCAAAATATGGGAAGACAATCTAAATGACCTATATAACTGCACTCCAAAGATAATGCAAATAAGGTTGCTTAAAAGTTGGTAGGGACAATTGGACACCCTGAAATGTTGATTGTGACATGTCACAACCAACCCTACCCAAATCGACGCGCTTGCATTCAACTTCAAATTGCTAAAAAGCTAAGTCAACTTAAATGCTGCACTTTAAAAATGGAGGCTCATGTCCCTGAGGATGTACAAGACTGTCTTCTAGTGCGATAGTGAACAAGGCCACGGTGAAAAATGCGGCGCTGTTGACAGGTCCGGCTAAAAGTATCTGTGGCGGAGGATAAAGAATGACCCGCTTTAAAATTGCCCAAACATTCCTCTTCCACAGACATGCAGAACTTTTTAGTTCTACACAGCATGCGCGCTTAACGGTCAGCCACCTGGCACCGGACGCTTTTTTTATGTGGGAATTTCAGACTAATTCAGCCTGGAATGTCAGATGTGTTCTCAAGATGATGCACCTGATACTAAAAAGCAGTTCACAAGAGCTCCAGTACAAGACAGATCGCTCCCTGGAGGATGTGAGTCTTCTTTCCATCCTAAGCTACAATCTCCCTCCCCCCCCCCGCCTTTCTCTGTTTCCCCCTGCAGCGCTGCCTGCTGGCTCGCACTTGACAACCTCCCATCACGTCCTTTTAATTTCAAAGATATCTGCGGTAAAAGGAGACGTGGGTCTGAAGAACTCTCACATCACTCACACACACACACACACACACGCATACACACACACACACATGCACGCACGCACACACACACACACGCATACACACACACACACACACACACGCATACACACACATGCACGCACGCACATACACACACACATGCTTGCACACCTTCTTTGGGCCGTGAAGATGATATGCCGAGACATCACCGGGCCTGGACCCAGTGGGGGGTTGTGTGTGTGTGTGTGACGTGTGTGTGTGTGTGTGTGTGTGTGACGTGTGTCTGTGTGTGTGTGTGTGTGTGTGTGTGTGTGTGTGACGTGTGTGTGTGTGTGTGTGTGTGTGTGTGTGTGTGTGTGTGTGTGTGTGTGTGTGTGTGTGTGTGTGTGTGTGTGTGTGTGTGTGTGAGGGGGGGGATGGGGGGGGTTGGCGCAGACTTCAGAGAGGATGGGACACCTCAGGATCAGGGCGATTAGGGATGGCGTGCCCGTGTCCACATTTACGGTGGCTTTTCATAGGAACATAACCTCTTTGTTGGATGGAGGAGTGAGGCAGGTGCTCTCTCTCTCTCTCTCTCTCTCTCTCTCTCTCTCTCTGTCTCTCTGTCTCTCTCTCTCGCTTTCTCCATGTAACTTGATGAGGCTCTGGGACAGATAGATAGACACGCATGACACTCGATCAAGGGCGGAAGAAGTAACTACATTTACTCACGTTACTGTTATTGTGTAGCTTTTCAGCGTACTTGCACTTTTTTGAGTAGAGTCGGTAATTGTATTGTTTGCTTTAGCACATTTTTGCTGAAGCGGCCGTCATCGTACTTTGCTATATTTTAAATCACATCCATCCATTACAGAGCGGCTCTCCATCAGCATCAGAAACTGGACCAATGTAAATGTTGCAGCGATCAGTCAGCAAAGAAGAGACGAGCAAATCTGGCTTTACTTTGGCGTACACTTGGGCACTTTATTTTGTAATTTCCAAATTAAAAGAATCTTCACGTTTGACCTCTGTCCTCTTGTTATTTTAGAATGAACGTTGTCTTCTCTTAAAAAATACATAAATAAAAATAAATAGGCCTAAATAAATAAATACAAATAAAAACTCAAAATAACTCATTATTAGTCTGAGTTTATTTAGCAGTACGTCTACTGGAGTAGCACTCTTTCCACATGGGTCCACAGCAGGGGTTTCGCTCGTCTGCTGACTTCAAACCCGATGGAAAGACTTCAGAGATTCAGGTGCGAGAAGCTCGCTCCTCTGCAGGTCAACCTTTCACACCAATGAAACAGAGCAGCTTTAGAGATGGATCTCAACGCCCAACATGACCACTCGGTGAGGAAGTCCTCCAACAATTATAAGCTTTATAGAAACTATATTGTCTGCAGTAGGACTCCAGCTGATGGCTTTGTACTCTCATAAAAAACACAGAGGCTAGGGTCACCATTTCTTCATGCAACTTGGAAATATGAAGTTTACTGAGAAGCTACGGTTAGAACGGCCAGAATTTCAGAACAACTGTAAGCGGTCATTTTGACTGCTAGATTCCAAACTCTATCATTTCTCATGATAAATATTGAGAGATGAATGCATTTATTGTGTTAAGATATGACCGCCGTGGCCATTCTAGTGTTAATTATTCATAGAAAGGAAGTGTTTTTTTTCTTCCTGGAAAGCATCGTGACCTCATGATCTAATTATAGGGAGAATAGAGGAAGAGTTGAGAGTTGGTAAGTACCTGGTGATTTCTTTTACAGCTTCCAAGGAAGAAGCATGACATGCTGTAGTCTTTAAATGGAAAATGGAATAGGCTGTAGCTGTTATGAGGCTCATGTTCCAGTATTTTGCAAACTTAAAGAGAAAATTCTTTGTTTTATGGGTCTGCAATTTCCTAATAGCAATTTTCCTAGAAACTAAATGTCAATTTCTTATAACTTTCCGGGAAAGATGACTTTTAGCCCGTTTGTTTGTCACACATTGCATGCTTTTTGATATAGCCTATGCTTAACCTTTAGCATTACCCTATGGTGACCACATGTCCCACTTTTGTGTGGGACTGCACAGCATTTCATGCATTTTCCCATGTCCCACATATTGAGATGATGTCCCACATTTTGATTGGCTCTAGTTTTCAAAAGCCAGACATTTCCTAGACCAAACGATTAATCGATTAGTCTAAATAATAATCGACAGATGAATCAATAATGACAATAATCGTTAGTTACAGCCCTATTGGTAACGTGTCCCACATTGTCCCACACAAACATACTCTTTGTCCCAAATTTGGTTTGCTGGGATCTGGTCACCCTACATTACCCACATTTCCAAATACTGTATATAGCCTGGTTGTTTAGCTGCTAGCTTGCTACAGTCGCTGAAAAGGACATTTGGCTAACACTCGCTTATATTCATATATGCGACCACAAGTTCATTTCAAGAGTAAGAAACACAAACCTGACAACAATGTACATGTAGCATACCAGTTATAGCTCTTTTGATATACCCTACATAATAGCCTACATGAGCGAGTATTGTTAGCCAAACTGAAGCTAGTAAGTTATAAGTGAGCTAATGCTAATACAATTAAACAGTAAATTACACAGTAATAACCTAACCAAGAACTTTGACCTTTGACCACCAAAATCTAATCAGTTCATCCGTGAGTCCAAGTCGACGTTTGAGGCAAATTTGATGAAATTCTGTCAAAGAGTTTCAGATATTGCGTTAACGAACATCGGACGGACGGACGTAGGCTACGTACAGACGGACAACCCGAATCCATAATGCCTCCGGCCTGGCTATCGCCATCAGTGGATGGCGGAGATATCCGCAAAAACGTTGCCTTTTCGTCTTATTTTCAAACGGGAGTTAAATATTGCAAACTGTGTATTTTTCTATTAGCGTGTTGGAATTTATTTATTTAATGCTGCTAACGCTATTCATCTGTTAGACCTATTGGTAGACTACAGCTCAATGATTGTTTTGTGTGTAATGTTAGCATATCCTTTGTGTTAGCTTAGCTTTCATCCAGGGAGACACGCGGGGGACAAATAAAGCACTTTGCTCCAATTGCCTTGAATAGGCTATGCATTTATCTGTGCTTGCAGGACAATGCCTCGCATAAGGAAGAGGACCACGGACAGAGGGCAAAAAAATGCACACATTCAAATATTTCTTTGGATAAGCCATTTAAGGGAGGTAAAATATTGATCACATCACATCAGCAAAATATATAGATAGAAGTTATAATTATATTAATTTGCAACATATAACATACTAAAATGTATTTCATAATACTTAGTTTCTTAGATGACCAAAAGATGAAGGAATTAATGCCAGAAAAAAATTGTTACCTGGCTGTTTTTGTGCCTTTTTCACAACCGCTGCATTAGTCCCCCGCCTGTGCTTTATTTGTCCCTTCACTGTGGGACAAATTAAGCATTGCGCAGCTTCTGGTTGCCATCTGATGACGTCTGATGTATTGACCCATGGAACGAAACTACGGTTGGTATTGCCAGAGGACATGTGTAGGTTGCTTACATAAAAATATTGTAACTCCAGCTGAAACAATCTTTACACAATGACAAAAAAAACAAAAAGTGCTTCATTCGTCCCGGACCTCCCCTACAAGTAGCCTCAGTTCAAATCCATGTAAGGCTTGATTTAAAAAGCCAAACATTCTGCACTTGAATCTGAGTTCTGAGTGTATGAAATAAATCAACATCAACATTATGCTTGTTACAAAACTCCGTCATGCCTCCTGTTCTGTCACTTTTAGTTTTAGTTTAGTAATGGCCTTTCTCCCTGGACCGCTCTGTGCAGAATGAGTTTGGCATTTAACGATAAAAAAAAGACAATCATCTTCTAAAAGTGTTTCTTCTCCATTTGGGTGGCCATATGGTGAGCAAGGCTCTAGCAAACATACACATGGCGCAGTATCCCACTGCACAGGGGAGCAAAACAGGGGCAGCACATCAGTAAAAGTGTACATCTTTCACATGTAGAAATACCAGACTATCAGTCACACAGCAGGCAGCGGGGGTGAGGTACCCACGCTTATGCACATCGTTTCTGAACATGTGTTTTCAAAATGTGTGCCACATTTTCTCTCATTCAGGCCTGTGATTAGAAAAAACTGCTTGAGGAAACTGCCTACAAAGCGTAACTGACTCATTCAACCCTCAAAACAAAATTATGTTTTCCTTTGACATTTGGCAGACTGACCCAGGCCTGTGGACCCAATCCTATCTGATTCATATTCAATTAATGGTAGTCCATTCTCACGTGGTAACCAATAATGTATAACTGCCTGTGCCTGATAATGTAATAATGTCAAAATGTAATAGAATGTCCCTCGTAAGAGAGTCAAAAATGTAATGCTTTTAATGTAACAAATTGCAGGATAATGCAATAAACTCACCTGTCTGATATTGTAATAATAATAATGATGTAATTGATAAAGTAATAACTTACGTTATGTGGAAATGTATTACATTAAGAGTTTTTATTACATTTTTGACTCACTTAGAGCAACATTTTTATTACATTTTGACAAGATATTACATTAGCTGGGCGTTATTACATCATTGCTACAGTCCCTTAAAAAAAATAAGCTGATGTCTGTCCTTTGGAGCAACTTTGTAGTCCTGTTTATTTCTCTGTGAATCGTTTCGAGATGACATCTTTATTTTGGGTTTTCACGCTAGAAGTGTTGCCTCCACAGATCATCTCACCACTTCTCCACACGAACCTGATGAACTGACCGAAGGAGTCCCAACTGAAGTCATCTCTGTATACTGTATCCTCCACTACGGGCATGCAGGTATTTGGCTTGCGTACGACGGACGATCGTCATAAACCACCACCAAGGCAGATATGATTGAGATGACAAGAAGAATGGCCGACTGTGAGCGGGACCGCTGTACAAAAGACTTCTCTGATAAGAGATAGCGAGCATTTTGGGCGATACGATGTTTTATTTTACACGCTTACGCGACTAGAACTATGTTAACGTTTTTGATGGACGACCGCGATCTTTATCTGACTTACAAACTATCCAAAATGCCATCATCCTATCAATTTCAGCATGGAGGATAAAGCAGCCGGTTGGTTAGTAGATGGGAACATTCTCCCGCTCAGGGTCTTTGTTTTGATGGAGACCTCAGCACCATCTCACATGTACAGCAGCAACACCTGCGTCCATCGTGTTTGGCCACGCTCCATTGCTGACTTAAACACACAAGTGCTGATAGACTGCCAAGGTCTGCCTTCACAATAAATGACCAACAAACTGCTGATAGACTGCCAAGGTCTGCCTTCAAAATAAATGAGCAACAAACTGCAGGGAAGGAAGACAGAGGGCAGACAGGCCGCGTTTCGACATGTAAATATAGTTTGAGAATAAGGAAAGAGCATGGAAGAAATATGTGATATGTGTATGTTAACTGAGTGTATCAAGGCCTGTTATCTTACCCACGTCTTTGAAAGCTTAAATGGAACAGGGAGTTAATTGTGTGTCTTTATCTTGCCGTCAAACAGAATAGGTTTGAAAGCAAAACCTTCCACACTGCAAATCGTATGTAGGTAAGTAAAATACATTTGTGATTAAAAATGTATTCATGTGAATCCAAAACCTTTTTTTTTGCAAGCACCAAACTTTTGTTTGCAAACCTGAAACTTTTGTTTGTGAATCCTTTGCTTGCTGTTGAGCTGAATCTCTGCGTGCATTAATACATCTTTAATGACAAATCGTTTGATTGCAGTGTGCGGGCAATTTGTGGATGGCAGTGTGCAGGGTAAGGCCGCGCAGCGGGCGAGCTGCGAATGTGAGCTGCAGGGCCAGCTTGGCGAGCTACAGGACGGGCAAGGCCACGCAGCGGCCAAGCTAGCGAGCCCTAGGAATCGAGCGTGCGAGATCCCTAGTATTATATAGGGAACCATTAGGAAAAGGAAACCGGCTTCTCACTTTGTGTCACTTTGGGATTTGTAGGATTTTCCAAAGTGAAAGTAATGGTATTTTGACATAAAATTACAAATGTTTGCAAATGCTTTGTCGTCATTTATCATTAGGAAGTTGCACGTCATGATACGGAGGATTATCAAACAAGTTGAAAAAGCCGTTTCTCATCTCATGGTGTCTTTAAGAGGAGACATGTTGAAGAAGTGTTCCTCAGAAAGCATCAGAGGAGCGTCTGTCAGGCGAGCTGCAGCTGCTGGAACACTTTAATACTTGGCAGTTTATGATCTCCCCCCATTCACCAAAGTGGTTCGTCCCCCAGGGGGCCATTACCGGGCTCCTGACTTCATATTGGTACTTAACATTACCAATAAAGGGGGATCCAGTGTCATTAAACAGTACTGCCGACTCTTAACTGTTGCTGAGCATATGAGCCTGCTGATGGATCCAAATCAGAGAGGGTTAATCCCCCATATGAACACACACTTTCGCAGCACTTCTTGACTGATATACACAACCTTCATTCCCACCGTCATATTTAAAATTCAGGCGTGAGTTTGTGTCACAAAAACTAATAATTAACACTTCAAAAAAATATAAAGATATACACAGTATATGACAGGGACTGGTGTTTTGGGTAACAAGTAGGCCAAGGTCATTTTTTCAGTTTTGTACGGATTATGGAAGTGCAGATTCTATGCTTTCAAATGATGTGTCATACATTGAAATCTGAAAATAGTTATAGAAGATTATGCTTATTGGAATGTTCGTACTCCTAAAAGCAGCATTCAGAAAATCGCCCTGAAAGTTGGTGGACAAGCTTTCCCTGCTTAGTTTGCTAAGAAATTCGAACTATTTAGTGATCCTAAAACTGTTGTTTGTTATATTAAGTGCATTCTTGTTTGTTTTTTACATTATTTTTTATTTACTTTTATCATGATTTTTTATCATTACTTGTTACTCCTTTCACGATCACATACGAAGATGAAACTTCTGGAGAGATCCTTCCAGAGATTCAACATGTATCTCTTTGGTCTCATTTGCATTGCTTTTAAAACAACACCTGATCATATTTGCCTTCTGGCTTGACGAGCGTGACTTCTACGTCAAAATTGTCACTAATGTTTTTACATGTCATGTCAGACAGTTGGCTTTTGCAACTGCCAAGATGTAATCTCCCTCTCTCTCTCTCTGCTTGAGTGACGTCTAGCAGACGTAAAGCAGGAAGCTAAAGAAAGACTCAGGGGAAGTATTCTGTTTGCTAAACTAAACATAACTTTATTGGTTGCCAGAGAAAAATGTATCATCTCATGTATCAAATCCACAACTTTTGTTCAAGTATGTAAAGTATTCGGTTTGCTCATTCCTTCCCTGGCTAATTGTTGCCTCAATATTACCTGTACTATTATTTTTTGTTTTTGTTGGAATCATATACGCTTGTGTTTACTCGTAAAATAAAATCCCCGGAGCGCAGGATTGACTCATATTTATACAACAGCTTTTTATAAAGGGTACAGTTTCTTTAATCAGAAATCCCTATTTGACATCAAACAAGTGGCAGTGGTGGCTGTTGTGGTGAAACTCTGCCGGTCTATTATGTAAATATGTATTCAAGCTTTTCAGGAATCATATATGATGCAGCCACACACGGCTGCACCCAGGTGTACTGCAGGGTCAGAGGGAACACTTACTGCTGCTATTTGAGAAATTATAAAAAATCTATAAACACAAGTTATAGTAGTGCTGAATATTTGCCGAAGTAATATATATATATATATATATATATATATATACATACATACATATAAAAATAACTACAGTCAGGAAATGTTGCTATAAACCACTCTAGAGTGAAGGGATTCATATCATGTAAGACATATGTTATGTTATTGTTAAATAACCATATTTATGCACATACAGTATACTGTAGCATTATGTTTAAATCTAGGCTACCTACTTGTACATTTAGGTTAAATTCATTATAATATATGCTGCACAAATTGAATGTGCATTTGCTGCACTGTTTCTCCTGGACGTATTTCTGCACATTCTCCCTGTAAGTGTTAAAAATGTCAGCAGCATAGGCTTACATTTACATAATACATGATGTAATTGGTACAGAAAATAATTGTTGATATTCTACTTTTTTATTGTTTTATTATTATGACTACAGTATGTTTACTATTCATGTTGTTTCTGCTGTTTGTTCACTGCGTATACATTATCAATTCTGCTTTTGTATAACAATCTAATTTCACCACAGGGATCAATAAAGTTTCATCTTAGTTCTGAGGGCATTTAAAGGAATATTTCGCCGAAAAATGACAATGCTGTCATCATCTACTCCCCCTCATGCCAGTTGAAACACAGGTGAAGTTAGCCCCTCCCCCTCATGCCAGTTGAAACACAGGTGAAGTTAGCCCCTCCCCCTCATGCCAGTTAAAACACAGGTGAAGTTAGCCCCTCCCCCTCATGCCAGTTGAAACACGGGTGAAGTTTGTCCATATAACACACACAGGGAGATTGCAGCCCAAGCTCATATAGCAGCCTTCTCCTGAAGTCAGTGGGGACCAGTTCCTCAGAGTTCCAAAATGACCTACAGTATATTTACACCATCAATTAGTGACACTCTTGACTTCAGTGGTTTTGCTACAAAGTTGTGCTGGCAAGCTCCCTGTGTGTGATATTGACTAAATTAACCTGCGTTTCATTATGACAGAATTACAATTTTGGGGGTGAACTATTCCTTTAAGACCTTTAAGTCAGGAATGCTATACATAGCTGTACAGTCTATGTTACATGCCACTGCATTCACCTTCTTCTTCTGCTGCGCAGGTGAAATGTGTATATTGTTATGGATAATTGTTTGTGTGAGTGAAGGACTCTGGTTGTCAGGCAGGAGGAGTAGCATACTGTGCATGTCCCTCCTTTGCCCTGCCTGCCGTATCTTGGGAGCCTTATTAGCTTCGGAGCCTTTTGACTAATTACTGTCATCATTTTTATGATTGTATCTCTTGTTTTATTATTATTATTGGGTGATCTGTTATGTGCATTTTATGTAATGTGTAGCCTATTGTATGTCCTGTTTTTTAAGACCATGCAGGGACCATGTTGGAAATAAGTGTCTGCACTTTCACGTGTTCATTCCTTGAATTTCTGCTGTCTTCTAATCCATAATAAAATCATTCATTCATTCATTCATCACACAAACATCCATTTCAATCCCTCAAAGTGCAAAGAAGTACAAGACGTCCTAGACGACCTCTGGAGTACGCTATGTGAGAGAGATGACTGTAAAAGTTGCCATAGTCAAATGAAAACATTTCACCTCTCCAGAAATATTGTTGATGCCCCACAGATCCCCATGCAGCGTGTCTGACTGACACGCTGTTTGTACAAGTAACACACACAAAGGCCTCGCACTGACGGATTTATGCTCAATCCCCCTGTAGCAAAATCCAGAGTACGCTGGCGCACGCTCAAAAATAAGATACAATATAGCAGTTTATTAAAAGGCGGAGATAAAAAAAAAAAAGTCTCCTCAAAGAGGCACCTCGCCCTGTAAAAACAACAAGAAATAAAAACAGCTCAAAGTGTTCCCATTCAGCGTCGATGTTGACATGACAGCTTATTCTGTTGGCAAAGCCGAGTGAAAAGGGCCTAGTTACATGCCTCTCTGACACTTTTCATTTGCACCTGCACAAAAGCAATAGTGAAAGACGAGGGGGGGAGGGGGGGAACCTGACAGTATCCCCGCGCTCATTCATCATAGCCGAGGTATCTGCATCGTGCATTAGAGTCAATAAAGCCCGGTGAAACTGGAGATGATTTCTTGCTAAATTCCAACATTAGTCACAGGAACATATTTCAGGATTAGCCAATCCTAAAAGGGGGTAATTGTTGCAGGGGAGTGGGGGTGGGTGATGGGGGTGATGGGGGTGGTGGGGGGTGGCTCTTAAGGCTGTCTGGGCTAGTGCGCGCTTTGCTTTGCTTTTTAAGAGCGTTTGTTTAGGCATAATTTAGAAAGTGGTGTCATGTCTTGTGGGATCGGCCCCCGCTGTCAAATTCCTGCGTTTTGTGTCCCTTTGAGGTTTCCATGGAAGCGCATGAGTGATCTTGCTGCCGAGCAGCACAAAGGAGGTGGAATTAGCAAAAAGGCGACGCATGGAAAGGTTACTGCGTGTTTTCAAATGTCTAATGGTTACCTCCTGAAAGTGTTCAACCGTCGCACGTCTACTGTAGGCGACGCTCGCCTCTTTCTTTGTGGCGTCTTTCAGCTGTGCTTCAGCGCGACGCGATCACGTTTCTGCGTCCTCCTGAGAGGTGAGGCGCTGCAGAAGACAATGTGACGCCTGCCGGGGGCCACTCAAGATCCCGCGGCTGATATTCGATAGAAGTCTTAATCGCGCTATGTTGGGGCAAAGCGGGGACAACGGCGCCTGCGGGAATATCGTCGAGATTGAGTTGCGTTTTTTTTTTTTTTGCGTACGCACGTGAATATGTGTCACCACGCGTGTTAAATCGTTTTCGAATTCAGGGGACATTTTGCAGCGGCGGCGGACGCTAACGGCTAAGAGAAACCGCTGGGAAATAAGCCGTCGTTTGCAACTCGACACCGTTTGATTTCTCACCCGCAGTGAAAGGAAATCGTTCCCATTGAGCACTGTGAAACAAGTAAAGCATAACATTTGGTCAGTCTCTCTGGTGTGGTTTCAGGGGGAAAAGGCAAAATATCCCCGTCCCCAGAACAGGCTCACACAGGCTCACACTGCACCGCTGAACTCCCGCTGAACTGGTTGTTAATGATTATAACCCTGATATATGCGGGTATATATGGCAAATGAGGGCACACTTAGGAAACCCCAGGGGCCTTGTTATGCTTTCGCTCTTTTCTTACAACTTAAGGAGGTCCACCTGTTCCCCGTTAAGTCACACCACGTTACTGCTCACTTGGAATACTGGGAGAAGTAACATGAAGAACGCCACGGAAATCAGCGCCGTCGTCAACAAATCTGTTCCCATCGTCTTTGGGTCAAAGGGTTCATGAAGATCAGATGAAAACGTTAAGCGTTTCACTTCTCCTTTAACACCAGCCTATGTAAACGCAGGCCTAAAATACAATGGAACTGAACTGAAGATATGTTCATTCATTGTGGCTTTCTGGTTTCTGTATGTGAAGATCCCCTGATAAGTGACCAACAAATACATGGAAAGGTGGTGAAGGTACACAGGCTACAGGATGAAAACATTATTCTCACTAAGGTTCGACTGTTTTTCACAGATGAAGGGGCATTAACAGGGTTCGAGTTATGGGGGGGACCTATGGGGGCTTGGACCCCATAGATAGAGTCTGGGACCCCATAGTCAAGAACACGGGTGGGACCCCCACTGTGCTGCCGTGGACTGCGGCCTGTGACAGCTTGTTAGTGCACGTTCACACCAGAAATGCTCTGACTGGTTTATTTGAACTCTGGAGTGTTTACTCCATTTAGTTTGGTTCGATTTTCCAGGTGAGAACGACCTTTGAACTCTTGATGGTAACAAAGCTCAACGAGAGTCTGAGTCCTCTAACGAGAGAACTGTGATGCGATTAAATTCGTTAGGAGTGAGAACGTAATTCGAAACAACTAAAGATTACGCATATAGGAGACGGATGTTGACATCTATCTATAACTCAGTGCAGTGCAAATGAGGTTAGTCTGCAAACAGTGAATAGTGATTCACTACAAACAATTTTTAGCCGCACTGCCTCCAGGCCGCCCAGGTATATATATAATATATACACAGGTAAAGTCCCACTGATTGTCACACAATGTGTTAAATTTGTTCTTTTATAGTCTTTGGTATGACTCGGCCAGGGATCGAACTCACAACCTCCCAGTCTCAGGGCAGACACTCAGACCACAAGGCCACTGAGCTGGTTATATATATATATATATATATATATATATATATATATATATATATATATATATATATATATATATATATATATATATATATATATATATACATACATACATACACACACACACACACACACATACATACATACTGTACATACTGTACATACATACATACATACATACATACATACATACAATTCTACAATTCTAACTCTTGCTACATAGATACAGTATGTGGTTCAATCCTGGGGTGCATTGCAACCTACATGCAGCTTGTATTTGAACATTCAGTCAAAGTTGTTAGTGTTGCCATGACAGTAAAGAAATCATATGTCATTGACACAAGAGAAAATGTCTTAATAATTTTGGCAGCGTTGGGCAGAGCGTTAGCATGAAGAACAAAGGGACAGAATGTAAATCAAGCCAAATATGGACTTGGCGTTTGGAGAGATGCCTCGGTTCAGTCAAGACTCAGACCCTCCGTAACATAACTGTGATGGAAACATGCAGTTTTGCTTTGTCGTTTTCAACATGGCTGTCAGTTTATATTGCTATCAGATAAGTGCTACATCCTATAATACATGCGAA
The DNA here is from genome assembly GCF_964638095.1 of Poromitra crassiceps. Lineage (NCBI taxonomy): Eukaryota > Metazoa > Chordata > Actinopteri > Beryciformes > Melamphaidae > Poromitra > Poromitra crassiceps. The sequence continues at coordinate 5,939,833 of NC_139631.1, read as the reverse complement.
CAGTCATCTTGTATGAATGTAGTCTTTGTTGCCTCTTGCCGGGAACTTTGCCCATCTACAGTACATCGCAGGAGAACTTTCCTCTGTCATCATCCCAAAGGGCAGATGATGCAAGAACCCTTCAACATGACACATCTTCTGCATTCATTATATATCATTATGGATTTGAAGTGTTTGTCCAAAGTGTTCAGGTGCAGGTTTCCTTCTCTCACCAACAGTGTTGGGCAAGTTACTTTCAAAATGTAGTATACTACATATTACTAGTTACTTTCATTTGAAAGTAATAAGTTACTTTACAATATCAGTGTCTGTGTAGAGTAACTCGTTACTTATTACACTACTTTTGCATTACTTTCACTGTAATAACAGCAGTAGCAGAATGACATCAGCAGTAGCAGAATGACCATCCTGAAGAATAATTTCAACCGTCTTGAAATCAGTGTAAACAATCACAAAATTCTAAATGTTATCCTTTTCCTTTGTTATTGTCATCTATAGTGGTTATTTGCATAAAAACACACAGTTTGATTAGGAAATGATATGTGCTTCCATTAAAAAGATAATAATAACTCAATTGGTAACTTGAGTTACTTGACAAAGTAACTAGTATAATATTATTGAAATCCTATAAGTAATCAGTTATATGACTGAGTTACTGATAAAAGTAATATATTACATGTAATATGTTACTTTTGTAATGAGTTACCCCCCCCCAACACTGCTCACCAATAGGTTTGGGCTGGTCAGATCATTATAGGCTCTGCACTGCTTCAACTGCTCTGGCTCTCTGCCAGCTCTGTCTACATTTCACTGATGGACTTGCACGGCAATTTGCCTGAACAAACCCGTCCCAGCTGTGTTGCTACACCTCTGGAAAATGCATCACTGTGACAATTTCAGGCATGTTTGACTTTTGAAACGGATTTTTTCCGAGATGTTCCTTCCTCCTCGGAGATGTGTTATTTGAGCGCGAATAAAAATAGAATCCAATTGACTTGTGTCAACAGAGCGCTCAAAGACGCCATTTAGCTGGTCTGTGAGCTTTTTGTGTTCAGATGAGTAACAGCCTGAGAGTGGAGGACACGTGTTAGCAGACGAATACATGAGCATTAAATGTATCCAAATAACACCGAGTTGTCCTCCTTAAGACAACAGAAAGACACTTTTGAAATGTTGATCGTTTTTACAACATAAAGAGAACTGAAAATGCATGATGGGAAGTGAAAGTTCCTGGTAATTCTGGATATAGAGTCATACGGCTTCAACAGAAGTTTCACTTCTCAAATGCAACTTATTTTGAAGCTGTGGCCCTAGTGATCATATAGCTTTAATTTGAAGAGTTTGTTGTTGTTGATTTTTTTGCAGGATGCTTCCACTGAACCAGAAGCAGAGGCTGAGAGTTCAGAAGTCGGAGCTTCATCCAACATCACTTTAGCCAGCAGAGAGCTGAGGATTTGTGGTCCAGCTTCATCACTTTAGCCAGCAGAGAGCTGAGGATTTGTGGTCCAGCTCCATCACTTTAGCAAGCAGAGAGCTGAGGATTTGTGGTCCAGCTTCATCACTTTAGCCAGCAGAGAGCTGAGGATTTGTGGTCCAGCTCCATCACTTTAGCAAGCAGAGAGCTGAAGATTTGTGGTCCAGCTCCATCACTTTAGCCAGCAGAGAGCTGAGGATTTGTGGTCCAGCTTCATCACTTTAGCCAGTAGAGAGCTGAGGATTTGTGGTCCAGCTTCATCACTTTAGCCAGTAGAGAGCTGAGGATTTGTGGTCCAGCTTCATCACTTTAGCCAGTAGAGAGCTGAGGATTTGTGGTCCAGCTCCATCACTTTAGCAAGCAGAGAGCTAAGGATTTGTGGTCCAGCTCCATCACTTTAGCCAGTAGAGAGCTGAGGATTTGTGGTCCAGCTTCATCACTTTAGCCAGCAGAGAGCTGAGGATTTGTGGTCCAGCTCCATCACTTTAGCCAGTAGAGAGCTGAGGATTTGTGGTCCAGCTCCATCACTTTAGCCAGCAGAAAGCTAAGGATTTGTGGTCCAGCTCCATCACTGTAGCCAGTAGAGAGCTGAGGATTTGTGGTCCAGCTTCATCACTTTAGCCAGCAGAGAGCTGATGATTTGTGGTCCAGCTCCATCACTTTAGCCAGTGGAGAGCTGAGGATTTGTGGTGGTCCAGCTTCATCACTTTAGCCAGCAGAGAGTTGAGGATTTGTGGTCCAGCTTCATCACTTTAGCCAGCAGAGAGCTGAGGATTTGTGGTCCAGCTCCATCACTTTAGCCAGCAGAGAGCTGAAGATTTGTGGTCCAGCTTTATCACTTTAACCAGCAGAGAGCTGAGGATTTGTGGTCCAGCTCCATCACTTTAGCCAGCAGAGAGCTGAGGATTTGTGGTCCAGCTCCATCACTTTAGCCAGCAGAGAGCTGAGGATTTGTGGTCCAGCTCCATCACTTTAGCCAGTAGAGAGCTGATGATTTGTGGTCCAGCTCCATCACTTTAGCCAGCAGAGAGCTGAGGATTTGTGGTCCAGCTCCATCACTTTAGCCAGCAGAGAGCTGAGGATTTGTGGTCCAGCTCCATCACTTTAGCCAGCAGAGAACTGAGGATTTGTGGTCCAGCTCCATCCTTTAGCCAGCAGAGATCTGAGGATTTGTGGTCCAGCTCCATCACTTTAGCCAGCAGAGAACTGAGGATTTGTGGTCCAGCTCCAGTCAGGCCGTAAAGGCAGCTGCAGCGAAGCAGCCACTGGATCTGACCTAGAATGAAGGTTCACCAGCTGCAGCCTGATGTACAGAAATCTATCTCATAAATAAAATAGAAACTTTAATTTATCATGAAGACATATAGCTTTGTAGAATTGAGGAGTTATAGCGTACAAGGTCCAGAGCAGATTTGAATGTTTTACATGCTGATACAGTGATACAGTCTCTTGACCCGGTGGATGTTGGCTCAGGTTAAAGTGCTGATCTGCCAGGTTCTTTTGCTTTTTTATGTTGACTCTATCTTTGTTGCTAAGCGCTCACTGCTGCTGCCGCACTGCTCAGAGATCACCTGTCAATCAAGCCGTGTGGGCGGGACTGTGACCAATTTTTCTGTCAATGTAGTTTGAGCTTCTGTAGGTGGCGCTCTTTTCGTTGCCCCGTTCATCCATGGTGGCTATTGCTGCACATGCTAACTAGTTCTTATTTTGTTTGTGTGCCAGAGAAAGAGCTAGCAGACACCGGCTGTTTGGGACAATGGAAAAACTTTCATGAACTGGATATAGGTCAAATCAATATTGTTTTCTATCAATCAGTGATAGGATGGAGGTTTATTTATTTATTTATTTGAAAATATAGATTATTGCTGCTGAAAATGGTATTTTCAGACAGGCATAATTGGTCTGTCATTGTTGGTACCATACAATGCAGTTTCTGAACTACGGACAGACTGTTTCAGGCCGTCAAGCCATATAATCAGCTGTTGAGACTGATGTTGAATGTGCACAATGACTGGGTAAGCCGTTGTGGTCTAACTAAGTGTTCGTTTATTCGTTATTCGTTTTTTTTTCAATCAAGTTTTTCCAGATTTCCTACCGTTTCTCTCCCCAATTGTACTTAGCCAATTCCTTGTTATGGTGCCTCGTCGTTGCTCCACCCCCTCTGATGATCTGGGGAGAGTTGTAGTCTCACACATGTTTTCTCAGAAACATGTGCCGCTTCTTTTCACCTGACAGCAAGAGGTTTCACCAAGCAGGACATAGCGCGTGAGAGGATCACGGTATTCCCCCAGTTCCCCTCCCCCAAACAGGCATCCCGACCGACCAGAGGAGGCTCTAGTGCAGCGACCAGGATCATACCCTTAATCCCTTCCCACCTGCAGACATGGCCATTTGTGCCTGTATAAACGCCTGACCGAGACGGAGGGTAACACGGGGGCTCGAACCTGCAACCCTCGAGTTGGTTGGCAGGGAATCTACCGCTGCCCGACATCCAAATGTCTACGTCTATCCTGGATGAACTCCTCACTTTACGAATGGGAGGAATTCCTCCATGGAGCTTTCACCAAAGTTTCCAAATTGTTTAATAATTTATGAATAAAGTTTTTCATTTGAACATCCATCCTGTCTTGATTGAAATAAGGATTAAAAACTAAAATCATTCTATACCTGGATGTGAAGGCCCCCAAAAAGCACACAGAAATGTTGCTTTTACCCAAATATTGTATGTGTCCTCACCAGTGTTGGGGGTATCTCATTACAAAAGTAACATATTACATGTAATATATTACTTTTAGCAGTAACTCAGTAATATAACTTATTGCCAATAGGATTTGAGTAATATTACCAGTTACTTTATCAAGTAACACATGTTACAAATTGAGTTTTTTTATTACTTTTTTTTTTTTTTTAATCAAAGCACATATTTGAATAAAAATACAATTCTTTCCAACTCAAATTGTGTGTTTTTATGCAAATCACCACTATAGATGACAATAACAAAGGAAAAGGATAACATTTAGAATTTTGGACCATATACACTGACTTCAAGGCGGTTTAAATTATTTGTTGGGATGGTTGCGGTTCGGCGATGTCATTCTGCTACTGTTATTATTTTGGTGAAAGTAATGCAAAAATAGTGTAATAAGTAACGAGTTACTCTACACAGACAGTAATTTTGTAAAGTAACTTATTACTTGAAAATGAAAGTAACTAGTAATATGTAGTATATTACATTTTGAGAGTAACTTGTTCAACACTGATCCTCACGTGTCCTCACTTATTCTAGTTTCCAAAACTCTCTCCCACACGGCTATAAATGAAATCTAATAGAACGGACATTTAATAATAATCGTACAAACACTTAAAGAAAGCGTCTGTCAACGGTGATAATGACGACGTGCGTGTCACATCAGCTCATAGCTGGAACGGTTACAAAACAAAGCAAAAAAAAAGAAATGCTTTGGATAGGAACCAACATGGATTCCTCTCAGCCTGCAGCTCTGTGTATGTACTTGGCTAATGCCATAACAAAACACCAGCCTGACAAATATGACAGGTCGGCCTGTTTGTGAGCAACAACAAGTCATCACAGGATTCCAGTGCAGGGTGAGAAAGTTACATACACATGTGCTCTCAGAGAGAGAGAGAGAGAGAGAGAGAGAGAGAGAGAGAGAGAGAGAGAGAGAGAGAGAGAGAGAGAGAGAGAGAGAGAGAGAGAGAGAGAGAGAGAGAGAGAGAAGAGGGAAAACGCCTGCTGGATGTGTGAATACGGCCTGGAGAATGGCTGAGGGATTTGCCCTGTGAAAGGGTTCGAGGGCCTGGAGAATGGCTGAGGGATTTGCCCTGTGAAAGGGTTCGAGGGCGGAGAGGTGGGGCACCTTGACATGCTCTTTGTGCACAGGGGAATCCTATATTAATTGCAGCGCAGGGCGGCTGCCATCGCTGTCAATGCTTTCTTCTTCTGCCCCGCCAGGTGAAACAGCATCGAGCTGAATTCAAACAGCTAAATACTTCTTCTCTGCTGCATTGTTCTCCTCAAACCAAGTGCTGAGTCTGGAGTGAAAAGAGCAGAGCTGCTTGTGCCTCGTCCTGTCCATCAGAGGGAGGCACGTCTGTCAGTACCCGAGTCGACGGTTAAGCCCCGAAAGCTGTCAAATGGCCCCGGGTTGACAAAGCATACATCATCTTTCTTCTTACACACTGCTGATCAGCTGATCCACTGATATCAATGATTCACACTGCTGATCCACTGATATCAATGATTCACACTGCTGACACTGATATCAATGATTCACACTGCTGACACTGATATCAATGATTCACACTGCTGACACTGATATCAATGATTCACACTGCTGACACTGATATCAATGATTCACACTGCTGATCCACTGATATCAATGATTCACACTGCTGACACTGATATCAATGATTCACACTGCTGATCCACTGATATCAATGATTCACACTGCTGACACTGATATCAATGATTCACACTGCTGACACTGATATCAATGATTCACACTGCTGATCCACTGATATCAATGATTCACACCGCTGACACTGGTACAGATGACTGTCCAAGATGTACTGAAGGCCGAGCTCGGGCTCTGCAGCTCTGCTACAGATCCACTGGACATCACAGCACAAAAGCACATGTACCATATCAGGTCAGAGACCAGCAGAAAGCACATGGTACCACATCAGGTCAGAGACCAGCAGAAAGCACATGGTACCACATCAGGTCAGAGACCAGCAGAAAGCACATGGTACCACATCAGGTCAGAGACCAGCAGAAGATTCTGACCTCACAAGTATCTGTTTTTCCCCCCCAAACAGTGACAGCTGCAGTGTAACTTGATCTATTTGGAATGCAATACTATCCACTTGAAAACATCCCATTTTGATCATGAAGTCCCGGCATGAAGCCGTTCTGGGCGATGTAGGGATACACGCAGACTAAATAATAGACTAAAGATGTCAGTGGAACCAAGCTATTAGCCATACCATACCATCACTTCTTAATCGCTTATATGTAATGTCTTTTTTAATCATCTTTTAATCTTTTTTTATCTTAAGCCACCCTTGTCTAAGGCACCGTCTAGAAAAGCATTCTAAAACCTAAGGCACGTTTGAAACAACCTCCTAAAACCTGAGGGGTTGTGTATAAAGTATCTTTCCTGAAAGGGTTATCGACGCAGACGCTGCATCACTTCTTAAAAGGGAGAACAACACAAATGCTGCATCAGCAACTTAACTCAAATCCACTCTCAAACTAAATGAATGCCTGCTAAACTGTTTACAGTTTTGGGATACTTGGCATCTCACGCGCTACACACGCTCGATTCCTATAGGCTCGCCCGCCCTGCAGCTCGCCGAGCTTGCCCTGTAGCTCACATAGGCAGCTTGCCCACTGCGCATTTCATACGCAGCTCGCCCGCTACGCAGCCTCGCCTGCTCTATGACATCACTGATGACATCATCACGGATGACATAACTGATGACATCATCACTGATGACATCATCACTGATGACATCATCACTGAACCAGGAAGGATGACATCACTGATCACTGATGACATCACTGATGACATCACATCATCAGGTAATTAGGTAATAAAAGGGCAAGTACCTAATTTAAAAATCTGGCTCCATCAGGTCACCCACACGGGTGCTCTTTACACTTCCTGAAAGTTTAAGCCCGATCGCACGTAAAATGCATGCGTATGTGTCTCTGTGTGTGCATGTGTGTGTGTGTGTGTCTGTGTGTGCATGTGTGTGTGTGTGTGTCTGTGTCTGCATGTGTGTGTGTGTGTGTGTCTCTGCATGCATGTGTGTGTGTGTCTGTGTGTGCATGTGTGTGTGTCTGTGTGTGTATGTGTGTGTGTGTCTGTGCGTGCATGTGTGTGTGTGTGTGTGTGTGTGTCTGTGTGTGCATGCATGCGTGTGTAGCTGACTTTTGGCTCCAAGGTGTCCAGTTTGGCTGATGTGTCAAGGATTTCCTACACTTCCCTGTCGGCCTTACTGGCTGCTCTCTGCCCCCCCCGGCCCTCTGACCACTGTTTGTTATTTCTCTCTTCAAGTGCTTCTCATGAAAGGAAAAACTCCGGCAAGATTTACGGGCAGGTGCGGCGTGCCCTCCATCACTCCGCCCTCTCCGCTGCTGCTCTGCTTGCAAGAGAGCCGCCGCCTTTGAGCGCTCTCGAGGGAGCGAGCGGAGCGGAGCGGCCTCTGCCTCAGATAGAGCCACGCCACGCCACGCCGGCGGCTACAAGCTCTTTCCAAGATGGTGCCGGGGTCAAGCGGGAGGCTGAGCGGGGAGGAAACGCTGTCAGAGAGAAGCTCTTTGTAGTTGCCTTTGTTGCAGGTGTTCTGCCAGTCATTGTTAAAAGTGCGCTGTTCAATATTACAACCTGCCTGACATCTGGTGGCCCGCGCCAGACCAAAGCAGCGAAACGCTGATCAGGGAGAATCTCCCCGTGTCTCC
>NC_139631.1:5916872-5926872 GCF_964638095.1 Poromitra crassiceps | reverse complement strand
GTTCTCTTACCTTCATGCCTGCAAATATAACAATAGGATCCTGTTTTACTTCATTTTGAATTTAGCGATGAACTTGTATGAATGTATCAGCACATAAGATCTCTCTGACACGTGGGTATTTATTGTAAACCTCGATTTAAGCAGAAAAAGGTTCCTGCTGGATGTCATCAGTCCGTTAACACTAGAAAGGCCAGTGGGACTTGGCAGTCTAGAAGGTCTAGAAGGCCAACAAGCTGTGAACTGAAGTATATTATCTGACTGAAGGCTTATTACTGTGACTTCCTTGTGTTTGTTTTAAAGTCGAACACTGGTTTGTACAGAAAGTGAGTCTATAGGAAAAATATTTTTTGACTGAAGGTGCCGAGAATTCAAATTCAGGCCTGGCCTTTTCAAAGAAAGCCTTTATTTGGAATACACTTTATGTAAATGCAAACAAGTTATGAATTGGGGAAAAACAATAATTCTATATTATAAATATATTACAATAAATCTAATCTAATAAGTCTAATTGAATTTGAGCAAACATGAAGAGTGAAAACAAGCGTTATCTTTTTACGATGAAAACAAAACAGAGTTTCTGATATCGGCAGGATGCAAATGTAGCTGGACTGAACCTGTACAACATTTGCATGCCTCGCCTTTGAAGCTCCACATCGCTAGCATCAGACTTATGAAGTTAGTGTGATGTCAATGGAACTTTGCACTCCATCACGTTGGACATGGCATGTTTGCTTTGAGCTCAAGTGTCTCTGGTGATTCTCTGCTGCCAGGTGCTTCGGCACTCCAGCAGCAGAGTGCAGTCTGCCAACAGCTGGACACTGCTGCCACCTTGTGGTCACCTCACACACCTTACACACTGTGGAGAGGGATCATCTAATCTTGCCTGGGTAAACCCATCCCCACGTGACCTGCTCTCAGGCTTACCCTGCTCTCAGTCACTAGGGTCTGGAACTTGAGCCATTCAAACCGGTTTCTGCCGTCGGGGAGGGGCGGGTGTACCTCCCTTGATAGACCACTCCATCAATAATTTCACACAATGGAAAACAGGGTTTTTCCTGGCTCAAAATGGGCCTTGTGGTCTTGACTGATCTTGAAATCAAATCCAGTGTCCAGTTTGTCTGAGACCGAGTCAAGACCAAGACCGAGGGAGGGTGAGTCCGAGACGAGACCATCAAAATGTGGTCCGGTCTCGAGTAGGGTTGGGTACTTTTAAAAACCGGTACCAAATTACAACGCAGATTATGTGCCTCATTTAGGTGCCATTCAATTTTTAAAAAATTAAATCAGCTCAATTTTTTTTAAAGTACCGTTTCAGGCACGGTACCGTTTTAGAAGTATCATTTTAGCAACAGTATCGAAAAAAATGAAACGATACCCATCGATAGTCTCGAGTAGCCTACTCCAACACTAGAGATGTCTAGCATCAGTCTTCACAATGCTTCACTATCTTTAGCATCTTGGATCACAATGTTGCTACAGTGCAACATCAGTTAGTGCTGCAAATCTGCACTTGTACATCTCAAAACTGGTGCTCGCAGGAAAACGTTAAAGAGGCAATATTGCATCAGAAGCTTCAAGATAGAAAATTATAACTCATTTCATTTCAATATATCATACCTTAGTCTATGGCTTACTTATACATATTCTGTACATATGCATTCTTTCATATACACATATTTAAAATAGACTTTACACCACACTTATTGTATAATAGTAGTTAATGCAAAATGTTGTAAATGTTTAAATGTACCTGTGCCTTGTTTTAACTTTAAGCAGACCTTTTTCTGTGTGTAAAAATACTTTGAGAGCAACGCAAACCAGAGTCAAATTCCTTTTACTTGGCCAATAAAGCTGATTCTGATTATTGTCAATTTCACACTGACAGTGACCACACAACACTGACCACACAACACACATTGTGGAGATGGAGGTTTTTGGGTTTGCATCTGATTATGTGGGCCATTCCTTTTGTATTGGGAAGTAGGGATACCCCAGTTGAGTGACGTGATATCATACCCGAGTTGACCGCATTCCATTAAATCAGTAAACCAGCCAGGGTTAGCTCTAGCTCTAGCTCCTTCTTTTTAAGCAGGGATCATCTGGAGGAGGAAACCCCAGGGGAGCACAGAGAGAACATGCAAACTCCACACAAAAAGGCCCTTTTGATGCAATAGCCCACCTGGGCAGTAGGTACTGAGGACATGGGAATGGGGACCCACCCTCAGCGCCCACAGCGTCCAAGGTGGGAATCAAACCAAGATTCAAGATTCAAGATTTTTATTGTCACTCCGTAGTACAAGTATCACGTGTGAAATTCTTGTGCTGTAGACTCCGTTACAACATAGTGCAAAATAACAGTAGGTGCAGGAAAACAAGAGAAACAACAAGCAATAACAGTAAAGCAATAAAAACAAGCCAGAAACAGTGACATTCAGGTGCAAATAGTATAGACATAATTTAAACATAATTAAACATTCGGTTTGCACAGGTGCAAATAACAGACATAATTAAACATACGTAATGGTAGCAGCTGCAGTACCGCTACTACATGATTGTTGGGAGTTGATTTGTTTATGTTAAGGAGTCTCGTGGCCTGCGGGAAGAAACTGTCCCTCAAGCGATTTGTGCATGCTTTTGGGACCCTGTATCTCCTCCCTGAGGGTAACAGGGAGAACAGGCTGTTGTGGGGGTGGTTTGTGTTTTTTTCTGTTTTATAAAAGTTAACATTAGAAAACCTTCACCTGAAGTGTAAAATTGTTTTTTTTAAATTACAGTGAATCCTCTCTGAGAAAAACAAATTATAAATCTAATCTGTGTGATTGACAGGAGAGATGATCAGAGGGGTGGAGTTTTTACCACCATAATTAAGACCGGGACTGAAGTATGGGTAGAGTTTCTCAGTGAAGGTGCAGCCAGTGAAGGAGTAGATAAGAGCTGCAGCATCTACGTCATAAATGGAGACGAGACCCTTCTCATAATCCACAAACACCCCAACCTTCTGAGGCTTCGTCTTCAGAGAGAGGAGGACAGCAGCAGCTCTGTACTGATTTCCATTCCTCAAACCTATAGTCCAGAAGCCATTCTGTGGTATCAGTATGATTCCTCCCTTTCTGTTGATCGACCTTCTGGCCACTCCTAAATCCCACTCAGTCTGTCCTTGAACCTGAACCTCGTAGTAAAACCTTCCTGAAGAGAAGCTATGCTTTCCTAAGACACAGGCACAAGGAGCAAATCTCTCTGGGTTGTCTGGGAGATTCTTCTTTACATTACCATGATTTACTTGTTTCCCATTATCAGATACGATGAGATTGGCCTGTGCTGTCTCAGGATCCAGAGTCACATCCACTGCATACTGCTGGACCCTCTTCAGCTCAACATCATCACACAGCTTCTCCATCTCCTTCCTGAGCTTCTCCAGAGCTCTCCTCACAGTCCCCTGATATGATGAGCAATGGACACTGACCTCTGTCCAGTCCTTGGTGTGTGGAGGAGTGTTGAGGGATGGGAAGCTCTGGAGGAGGTGGAGGTGGTCTTCAGTGTGTGTGAGCTGCTCCACCTCAGTGCTTCTCTTCATCAGCTCAGAGATCTCCTGTTCCAGCTCTTTGATCAAGCCTTCAGCCTGTTTCTCTGTTGTTTTCTGCTTATCTTCAATTGTCTCAATGAGCTCAGCCTGGCCTCTCTGCACAGACTGCATCAGAGCCGTGAAGATTTGCGCGCTGCCTGCTATCTCTCTGTCTGCATCTTCCTTGCTGAGCTCCACTGAGTTTTTGATCTCCTGAATCTTCAGTCGTCTCTTCTGGACCATCTGCTGAATTTCAGCTTTCTTTCCATCATATTCTCCTTTCAGAGGAACAATATGATGTGACCTGTGGTCTAAAACAGTGCAGAGCACACACACACACATCTGGTCAGTCTTGCAGAACAGCTCCAGTGGTTTCTCATGCTCTTTACACATCCTCTCTTCCAGGTTCTCCACAGGATCGACCAGCTTGTGTGTTTTCAGGCCTGTGATTCTCTGATGAGGCTCCAGGTGAGTCTCACAGTAGGAGGCCAGACACACCAGGCAGGACTTCAGGGCCTTCAGTTTGGGACCAGTGCAGAAATCACAGGGAACTTCTCCTGGTTTGACACATGGTTGGTCTGGGCAGCTGCTCGCTTTCATCTGAGCTGACTTTTTGAACTGAGCAGCCATCTCAGATATGAAAGTATTGACCCGCAGCTGAGGTCTTATGTTGAAAACCGCATTACACATGGGACACTGGCACTGGACACTAACATCCCAGTGTTGTGTGATGCAGTTTTTGCAGAAGTTGTGTCCACATGGTGTGGAGACTGGATCAGTGAACACATCCAGACAGATGGAGCAGAGGAACTGCTCTTCAGAGAGGAGACAGCTGGCAGCAGACATATCTAAGACACAGAGACCGAAAGTGAAAGTGTGAAATAACAATACTGTAACTGTGACGGTGGCGCTGCACACGTGGCGACCCGGCTGAGGGCAGCAGATGGTCTTTTGGAATCTGTACATATTGCAACAAATGTATATGTATTGTATAATATTGAAGTGTGCCTTTATTACTTTTTCAAACTAGTATTAATGTATTACAATTCTGAAGTGTGCCTTTATTACTACTCTCAAACTAGTAATGATGTTGTAATATCCACTACTGCCTGATGTGAACCAAAGTGCCCTTTTGGGACATGTATTAAACTGATTGATTGATTGATTGATTGATTGATTGATTGATTGATTGATTGATTGATTAACACAATTCTTGAATATACATATTAGCCAATCAAAGTTATATTATTGTAATATTATCAATTCTTGAGTTATGTGGTTAAATTGCAATTAATTTATTTGACAAGTAGTGCAAAATGAAAACAAGGAAACATCCAGTAGCGGCAGTGCAGGGTGTTTTTCAGTCTGCATTGAGTATACCCACTTCCAAATCCCCTCTATAGCCTATATAGTAGTGTAACTAGTGCCACCTAGCAGGGCAGGGGGAGTGAAGGAATAATATTTAGCTACTGTATCTGTTGTTTACTAGGCTATAACTAAATATTAGCGTTGGCTAAATAATTTGCAGTGGTGCAGCCTATCATATCTTTGAGTTAAACTGTAATTTAAAAAGTCTCCTATAGACAGCCATCAGTCCTGTAACTTCTGAAGACATGCACTGATCTGTTTAACAGAGAGACAAATGGAGGCAGGTGTCACAGATTAGAGGAGACAGACCAGCAGAGTTCATCTGACTCAATGTGCACAAATTAATCAAGCTAAAATAGTGACTTCCTGGTTTTGTTCATGTTGTTGAAGCCATGAGAGTGATGCTCATCTCCTAATGACATCCTGTGATAAGGAGCTATGTCAGAGAGCCATGTGGTTTATCTGAAATGACAAACACGCTATGATGCTTAGGCTACTTCCTGAAGTCAAGCCGTAAAAGTTAAGTGACAATGTGCAAATAATTAGGCTATTACTGTCCCATTTGTGGGTGAACTAAATATACAAGAGTATTCTTACATGTCACTGTGTAAGACATGGTGTTTATCTGCTGTATGGCGCTTATAAATAACACTTCTCCAGGCACCATTTTTTTTTTTTTTTTTTTTTTTTTTTTTTTTAATTTGTTTTTTAATTTGTTTTTATACTGTCTTATCGGCCGTATCAGCCGCTGGCTCATCCCGTTCTTAAGTTATTAGTGTTGTTTTATTTTATTTATCAGCCGCACCAGACGTATGCTCTTTTATATTGGCTCATCATATGTCTAAATGTTGTTACATCCTGATTATTTATGACATTGTATGTATGGTTTGCACTTTATGTTTTTATGTTTCAAGCCTCTACGCCTTGCTGTAATCCAATTTGCCCTTTGGGACATTAATAAACTACTTGAACTTGAACTTGAACTTGAACTACACGAGTGGAAACATCCCACCTGGATACAGCTCTTTTGTCACTGCTCTGTTTAAACACTAATATTATCTGCTGTACTCACCTGTGTACGTAAGACCCCGCTGTATTGTTGAGAACGGCCTGGTGAACTTAGATTTATTTGCAGTGTTGTTGCTCTGAGTTAGCATACGGTTACGAATCTACAATACTTCTAGTTTCACTTCAGCAATGTGACTTGAAACACAGCAGTATCTATCAGTGTTGCCCCGCCTCTTATAGAGAGCCAAAGTCACACCCCTGTAGTGACTGAGAGCAGGTCTGAGAGCAGGTCACGTGGAGGCTGGGTTTACCCAGGCTACATCTAATCAGTGAGGATGGTGTCCTACTCAAGCAGAAGTACTGTTACTTTGCTGATATTTTACTTACTTTACTGGTGTAAAAACTTGACTGTATAGTAAAAGTAAAAAGTGAACACTTTAAAATGTCCTCAGAATAAAAGTTACTGAGTTCCTTTTAATTTGAATAGAAAAGAGAATGTTATTGTGATCTTCTCCATGTGATTCTAAAAGGAGCGAGGACAGAGTTCAAACTAGATTCTAAAAAAAGGAAGAAAAAAAAAGAAAAAGAATCAGACTTAAAAAATACACAAAAAAGCTACTGAGTAAACTACAAGTTGCAGTAAAGTAAATGTATAATTATAGTCTAGGGAAAATAAGGTTTGACCTTAAACTAATTGCAACAGAATTTATTTTCACATTTTTATGTTCATACTGATGCCCGAAACACTACTAAAAATCCCAGAAAATCCCATTAGTGGAAGTATGTTAAAATGAAGTTTTTTCAAAATGGCTGCCATTATTCAAATTTTGGCCATACTTGACTCCAACTAGACCTAGAATTACAAATGTGTTGTCTATTTCCACAATTTTGGGGGCAAGGAATCCACAGAAATGGTTGTTGAGTCTCTAAGTAGAACAGATTTTTATTTTCTCATGTAAGTATATAGTCATAATACAACATGGCATTTCTCACAATGTTAGCTACAACTTCGTATTTGTTAATCATACACATTTTGGGTGATACCCACTACCCTTGAGCATATTGAAGTGCTTGCCATTGAAAAAAAAGTTTGTTGTTTCATATTTCCAATTAAAAATGTGTTCCGGTAATGAATTTATTCCCTCACAGTGTCTCTAAAAGTGTCTGGAAATACATAAAAAATGAGCACATCTATTATGTAAGGGAGCTAGGGCTCTGTTTGTTTGTCTGTTTATCTGTCTGTCCCACTGATGACATCATCAGTGATGTCATAAATCCACTCACACACACACACACACACACACACACACACACACACACAGACACAGACACAGACACAGACACAGACACACACACACACACACACACACACACACACACACACACACACACACACACACAGTCTCAGTGATGATCTCATCAGTGATGTCATAAATTGTGACATCATCAGTGATGTCAGAGGCATTGTGATATCATCAGTCATGTCATAAGAGGTTGTGATGTCATCAGTGATGTCATAAAAGCAGTTTTGACATCTTCAGTGAAAATCAAGTCCCAGGGGCAGACACTGAAAGAAGTGGGAGTCTGGCTTCAGTCTTCAGCCATGGACAGCTGTATGTTACCAGCTCCAGGACAGGTGATCCAGCATCCCTGAAGTATGCCATCAAGGAGCAACCAGGGTCGAGGCCGCGTAGCGGCCGAGCTGCTTATGCAAGCTGCAGGGCCAGCTCGGCGAGATGCAAGGCAGGCGAGCTCGCGTAGCGCGCAAGATGCCTAGTGGATTATAATTTCAATTTGAATGGTGAAATTAGATCCTACTTGATATCTTTGAGTTTTGCTATGAGTTGTACCATGTTCATGAGAATCACCCACCTGTGGCATTCTCAATCCTCCCATAGGACATGGATGAAAGGCCAGGGGTCTCTGATTTCCACATGTGGATATTGATGTGTCCAATTGCTGCTATGATGTCACAGCTATCAGAGGTACTGGTTTGGATCTCTGGTGTAACTCCAGCTATAATGCCCACTGCCCATACCATGTAATGTGTTGTGGCCATCAATGGTTCTGATGTTATGGTCATATCAGCAATGTACTGAATGAAGTGGCCTTCAACATTGCCAGGGAGGTATGTTCCTTGAGAAGCAGCTGCACTTGACTCAACATTTTCACCTCCTGATATGAGGAACAGAATCGAAGGTTACCAAGTGTTTTCACCAAAAATCTAGATTGAAATTGGTGATGCATTTGTCAGTCCTATCTGTAATGGCATGATGAGAACCCTTGCCCTTGCTGCCCGCATGGCCTGTCCTATTGCAGCTATGTTTAACTCCCAGTTCTTGCCAGCAAACAGTTCTTTGAGGAGAAGCTGAAGGGCTTCCATGTTTCCTTTGGCAGATGATATATTTTGAGGGATATGCATCTCTGGGAATCTTGATATCTTTTATGTCAGTCTTTACCAGTCTGGCAGCAGTTTTCACAAGACACACTTTTTCTTCATCAACATCATTATTGTCCTTCTTAGATGCATGCAAAAATGCACTCAAAATATTTGAGGCCTTCGGCTTCAATATAACCACTTCTGGTTTGCCATTGATTTCTGTAATGATTATTTGATCACCACTTCAAGGTATTGTTCAATTTTCACAGTTAGGTCTCCAAGTGCAATTTGCTCATCATCATTCTGTTCTAAATAGCGGTCTGCTCTTTTTCTTTGGACAACCATGTTCTTCAGCAAGGTCTGAGGTATTTGTTTTTTGGTACAGATAGCTGGCATCTGCAGCATGAAGATCTTGGGCAAATTAATCCTGAAGGTCTTCTTCCTCTGTAGTGTTTTATGGCAGTTGGCATCCTTTGTTGCATTACCGCCTCCTTCTGAATTTATCCATCCACTGTTTCCCTACATTCTGTAAAACCCGATCCCCTCTCCTCTTCTGTTGGTCTTTCCTGAAAGTCTTCTTTTTCTTCTAATGGCTTTCTGGCAGACTGATGCCTTGCGGTGGTCCTAACAGGAAACATAAGTGGGCGGGCGGCGTGTGTGCCACGATTGTGATGTCACGATTGTCATGTATCAGTGATGTCATCAGTGATGTCACTTGAGCAATTGTGATGTCATCAGTGATGTCACTTGAGCAATTGTGATGTAATCAGTGATGTCACTCGAGCAATTGTGATGTCATCAGTGATGTAATAAATCCTTCTTCTGGGGTGTTTTATGGCAGTTGGCATCCTTGTTGCATTACGGCCTGGCTGAGGCTTTATAAGTGGTGGGAGTATAAGTAGGGAGAAGACCACAAGTGGTACATCATCTCCAGAGTAAGTGTGTATTGTTTATTTATTTTTGTTTATTTGCACAAAGAAAATGAATAACAGATAGTACAAGTATCTTAATAAGCTATTATTAAGCTATACCTATTAGTAAGCTATTAGCTAACTAGTAAGTGCTTATTAAGCTAGCCTACTTTGAATGGTAACAGACAACAACAGACAGGCTACAACTTGCGCTGTGCCTTGTCAAAATCAAATTGCCTCCAATGCGAGACTCGTGAATGACATGACTATGAAGTTATGGTTTGCGATGGCTGTCTGAGGGAACAAGATGTGCATGAAAACTCACCCTTTTCCACTAACTGTAACATTAGAACATATTAGCCACACTTACATTTTTTACGTTTTGTTTTGTTATGTTACAGTATGTTTGGTAGGGCTTTTCCCTAGCCCCGCCCCTTTCCTGACCACACCCCCTCCCACCTCCCACATACACTCCCCCGATACACCTGTCCATGCCCCCTACCCACCTCTCGAATTCAGACTCTCTACGACCTTCCTATCCCTAGCAACGGACCCTTTTCCCTAGCCCCGCCCCCTCCATTGAGCCGACCCGGATCAGATCCACCCCAAAATGTAATGGGTTCTTCCTTGGCCCAAGCTACACCCTTCCACCAAGTTTCATGAAAATCGGCCAAGTAATTTTGCCGTAATCCTCCTGCTAACAGACAAACGGTCAGACAAACGGCACCGAAAACATCACCTCCTTTGTGGAGACAATGCCAATTTTGACAA